>NC_079396.1:667626-717626 GCF_029220125.1 Pseudoliparis swirei | reverse complement strand
TCCGTGGGGGTTGTGTCGCCTCTACGCCGAGCTGGTGGTCGATAACATGGTGGGGGGCCGCGGGGAGCGCGAGCCGAGCTGCTGTTGTTTCCGCGTCTTCTTCTGCTTTGATTTGACAGCGCCGCTGCATCGCCGCCACCGGGTGCAGCAGCGCCACCTAGTGGACACGGCTCGCCACGAGCGGACAGCCAAGAGAAGCGCAGAAGAACTCTAAAGATGAGAGAACGGTTCCCAGGGCAGTCCCTGTCCGTGCTGTCTACACGCAGGGCTCCGAGGACTCCTCTTCAAGCTGAATTACAACCAAACGGACGAGATCTCAATCTGAAAAGTGGACAAACTAGTAATTAAATCTCTATAGGGAGTGAAAAGTACAATAAGTGTAAGTGTGACAAGTTTAAAGTAGCAAGAAAATAGACATATTCAAAATATAGTAACTCAAAATGGTACTAAGTATAGTACTTGAGTAAATGTAGCCTATATAGTCAATTCATTATAACACCACACACACACACACACACACACACACACACACACATACTATTCAGAAATTTAAAATAAAAAATACATAACCAAAACAATAACTAGAATGGCCTCTCGTTTATCATCGGTGTATCGTGGCAGGATCACGTATTATTCATTGTGTCACTGCTGCTGGAGTCTTCCTGGCCTCCTTTAATATTCCTGAATGCAGACAGTTCCTATTTAGGAAAGCGGTAAAATCAAAACATTCAGAGGTGGTTGTTGAAAAGACAAAAAGTAGCAGGTACAGGTGTTGATTGTTATGTCTTGCCTTAAAAAGTTTATATTAACGCTCACATATTAGGTGTTAAGATGGTATAATGTTCCAACACAGAAACACACTTTCAGTGTAAGCTCATATATATTTAGTAATGATTCAAAATGACAGCAAATTAATCTTACAAGTTCAAGTGTTGACATTAAACTCGTTTTAAATAAGAAATGTGTCCGTGTCTCGAGAGGTCAGAGCTATGGAGGACTTAAAATGACTTAAGTATAAATAAATAAATAAATGCATGAATAAATACAAGAATAAATAAATTAATGCTTAAATAAATGTATAAATAAATAAGTAAATACAGGAATAAATAAATGTATGAATAAATCAATACAATAATAAATGTATAAATAAATGAAGAAATACAGAAATGTTGAAATATATTTATTTAATGATGTCCTGTTGATTTATAACTTATATTTATTGATTACTGTATTTATTTATACATTTATTTAAACATTTATTTATTTATTTATACTTAAGTCATTGTGAGTCCTCCATACAGAGCAGCTGGTGTTTCGGCTCCATCTCTGGTCCCAAGCATCCATCCGGCTGTCCGGCACCTTTCCGGTCATGAGATTGCCTCCCGTGGCGCATGCTGGGAAGTGTAGTTCTTGACCGCTCGGTTACCGCTCGTTCTCGCTGAGATGAAACTCCACTTCCCAGAATCCTCCTTGCTCAGCTAGTTCCTTATTACTTCATTTCCACAGTGAACAAGCGACACAAGTGTGTGATTTGTTAGGTTCGCAGCGCATCGCCACGGCCCCGTTAGCATGGCACGCGGAACTACCGTTCATGACGTCATGAAGTGTGCGCGTGACGGCCGTTAGGATCGGCAGCTGGCGCGTGACGAGCGGCTCGGTCCGAAGTTCGCGAGCAGAAGATGGAAGCTAGCTGTTAGCTCGCGGGTTATCATGGGAGTCCCTCACCGAGACGAGCTCTAGAGGCTCTGCCGCCCCCAGTCCGCTCGAGAGGACGCACACCTGCACCTGCCTGCCTCTACTTATATACACCTGTATACGTAGGTCGACTGGACAACTGCAGCGATGGAAGAAGTCGACAAGATCTTGATTCATGCCCTCAAACAAGTCGGCACGTAAGTACCAGCAGCGGCTCGAGAGCCACGACACCGGGCAGCGGCTGGTCGAGCAGCTGTCGCACACACGACACACCTGTAGGGCTGGGGGACACACCCGTCGGGCGGGGGGACACACCTGTGAGCTGGGGTGACTCACCTGTGAGCTGGGGGGACTCACCTGTGAGCGGTGCCTTCATGCTAACCTGTGCCCGCAGAGCGCTGCCCGAGGAGGCGCTGGGCGTGAAGCAGCTCTCCGGGGAGCTGGTCGTGGAGGCCGTGGTCCGCTGCCTCCGGGTCATCGAGCCGGGCCTCGGCAGCCCGCTGCCCACCGCCCTGCCCCCGGGCATGTCCGCCCGCTTCCGGGTGGGCATGAGCCTGGCGCAGGCCTGCCAGGTGAGACACCTGCTTCTTGTTGTCCTGCAGTAGCCCTCAGTGAGGGATGGGTCTGCATCACAGACGAACACTGGAGGTGGCTGGAGGAGCTCGTCGGTGTCCTGACGTCATTCTCCACCTGAGGAGGGTTGGTTCCTGACCTGGAGAGCGTAGTTTAAAACCCGAAGTCCACGTGGCGCTCCGTCTGGAGGAAAGCTTGTAGAGAAGTTAAAGTTCAAGAAATAAAGTTTGACCTCAAAAGTGAGTTCAGTGAAAAGCTTCTTGAGTCGTCACGCTGAGACCTCTGTGGTTGGCGTTCCTCTGAATCCACTTTCAAGGACGTCGTCGTCGGGTTCCCATGCAGCCAGGCGACCGTCAGAGTCCCCCTCCGTTTGAGCCGAGGGCGCCGTGCAGCGGGACACCTGCTCGGTGGTCACCTGTCGGCCCTCCGCTGTGTCCCTAACGCGTCAGACGGCTGTGTGCAGGACCTCGGGTACAAAGGAGAGATCGGCTACCAGACGTTCCTCTACAGCAACGAGCCGGAGATCCGCTCGCTGCTCATGTTCCTGGTGGAGAAGCTTCCCAGGGAGCGCTCCGAGGCCTCGGACCAGCCCACAGGTACAGAGCGCCGCCTCCACCTGTCCTCAGGCGGACGAGGGCTACCTGGTTCCATGTGTAGCTACGATGTAAAATAACACCTTTTCCCTGATTACATTTGATACAGAGATCACCCTTTAGCCAGAGTAACTGCTCGTGATGGATGTTCAGCACGAGACTAAGTCATGAGTCTCAGCTTGACCAAAACAAAGATGGCGGCTAGACGCGTGAGCAGCTTCTGTTCTGGTGAACCACGATGTGGAGCCGGCCCTCTCATTAGAGGCCGGGTCCCTGTGGCTCCCTGTGTGCTGGTCATCATGAGTCATTCGTGGATTTGAGTCACATGAGAAATCAGTCTTCAAAATCCACTCCGACCACTGCAGCTTCCTGTTGGATGTTTGTGTGAAGGAGGAGAAGCGCTCCCACGGCCCTGAGGACATGTCCCGCTCATCCCTCCGGGCTGTGCTCTCTTCCTGAAGGTAAACCTGCAGTCCTCCAGAGAGCCATCGCTGCTGCCATCAAAGCCCAGCTGGGGCTCCCCTGGCTGCCTCCGCACTGCAGACTGCCGCTGCACGCCGAGACACAGGTAGCCTCCACAGTGACGGCGGAAAAGTGCTTTGCATGCAGAAAAAACATGGAGGTGTCTCGTCTATCAGCAACAGGGCGGAGACATTCCTAGAGTACAATGAGTGTGTATTGATTGAGACTTGTGTCCTCTGGATGCGTGCTGTTGACTTGTTGATGATGACATGTCACCAGAGAGTCTGTTCTGACGTGTTCTCCCTCAGAGTCCAGGAGCGTTGCACAGCTTCCACGTCCAGCCTCTCAGTTTGCCACACTGCACTAAAGCTCCAGGACAGAAGCAGCTCCAAGGTAGGCCTCCTCCTGCCTTCAGCACACGCCCTGTTGGGCTTCCTGTTTCAGCCGAGCAACGACCGCTGCTGTGGAAAATGAAAGCCGTGGCCACTCGCCCCAAAATCACCCCACAGACCCTCACGGTAAAATCAGAGAGCAACCTCCGGGTCTCCAGAGTGAAGCCAATGGCAAAGTGGCTTAAAGCTGCATTCTCTCTCCTGACCACCAGGGGGCGACTCCTCTGGTTGTATAGAAGTCCATGCTTCATGTGTTAAAGCTGCATTCTCTCTCCTGACCACCAGGGGGCTCCTCTGGCTGTATAGAAGTCTATCCTTCATGTCTTAAAGCTGCATTATCTCTCCTGACTACCAGGGGGCGACTCCTCTGGTTGTATAGAAGTCCATGCTTCATATGTTAAAGCTGCATTCTCTCTCCTGACCACCAGGGGGCTCCTCTGGCTGTATAGAAGTCTATCCTTCATGTCTTAAAGCTGCATTCTCTCTCCTGACCACCAGGGGGCGACTCCTCTGGTTGTAAAGAAGTCTATGCTTCATGTGTTAAAGCTGCATTCTCTCTCCTGACCACCAGGGGGCTCCTCTGGTTGTATAGAAGTCTATGCTTCATGTGTTAAAGCTGCATTCTCCCTCCTGACCACCAGGGGGCTCCTCTGGTTGTATAGAAGTCTATGCTTCATGTGTTAAAGCTGCATTCTCTCTCCTGACCACCAGGGGGCGACTCCTCAATAATTCCAAACTTGAGGCGTAACAACCGTCTTTGTGCTCGTGTGCTTTCAGAGGTGGACGACTACCAGCGAGACTTTCTTCCCCCTGTGACCGCTCAGCCTTCCCATCATGCATCTGTGGTGGCGTCCATACTGGAGCAGCACACGGCCGAGCTGAGCGCCGCTCAGGAGTGGGACAGCGAGTGGAACAGTCAGGGCCTCTTGTCCCGGCTCACACCGCAGGTACACGCTCAGACGGGATGGACAGATTGCATCCCCGTGTCCCGGTAGTTTGGTCAGTGATGGACAGGTGCATCCCCGTGTCCCGGTAGTTTGGTCAGTGATGGACAGGTGCATCCCCGTGTCCCGGTAGTTTGGTCAGTGATGGACAGGTGCATCCCCGTGTCCCGGTAGTTTGGTCAGTGATGGACAGGTGCATCCCCGTGTCCCGGTAGTTTGGTCAGTGATGGACAGGTGTGTCCCGGTAGTTTGGTCAGTGATGGACAGGTGCATCCCAGTGTCCCGGTAGTTTGGTCAGTGATGGACAGGTGCATCCCCGTGTCCCGGTAGTTTGGTCAGTGATTGACGGGTGATCCCTCGTAGGGACTGAGTGAGTTCTTGTGGAACAGGAGTACCGCTCCAGGAAGGTGTCCCGGCTGCGCAGACGCATCGAGGATCAGCTGCGTTCTGCTGCGCTGCCGCCGGCTGAAAGTTCCTCCTGGGGTCCTCGCTCCACCTCGGACCTGTCTGAGATGCTGCAGGCCTTCAGAGGCTCCGCCCCCTCCGACCACATGCTGACCAAGGGCGCCCACATACAGAAGGTCACCTTCACACAGGTGGGTGTAGCTGCAGGTGTGCGTGTCCTCGTCGAGTGTTGCTAGTCGTAATAAATGTCCGTCCGGCAGCAGGCAGCAGCCGGCCCCTCCCCCTCCCCCCCCGCCGCCGCCCACCAATCAGAGGGAGACGTCCAGCAGCGGCAGCAGGACGAGCAGCGCTGCCTCCAGCAGCTCCTGCAGCACCTCAGCACTGACGTGGACCAGCTGGCCACGGACATGAGACACATGAGCGTCACCAATGCACAGGTAACGTACCCGGAGAACCCAGAGAACCCAGGAGAACCAATCAGACTGAATGAGAGTTCACTGGAACACACTGATGCATTTAAGATGGACTGATGCATTTAAGATGGACATGCATTTAAGATGGACTGATGCATTTACAGGTAGGAGGGTCATGATGGTTGTGTGTGTGTCCAGGTGTTGGATGAGCTGAAGCAGAGAGATCGAGAGAACTCTGAAAACAAGGACAAGATGCAGGTGAAGAAGAAGACCATCGACCTGCTGCCGGACATGGACAACAACCTGCTGAAGCTGCAGGTAGGAGGCTCTGCAGACCCGCCCCCACACAGGGCTCTGGGCTGCGTGTGACCCCGTGTGACCCCGTGTGTCCTCAGGCTCTGGTGGAGGCCAGTGCCAAGCGGGTGGTGAGCCTGGCCTCTCAGTGGGAGAAGCACCGCGCTCCTCTCATCGACGAGCACCGCCGGCTCAAAGAGATCTGCAGCCACCAGGATGTGAGTGATGCCTTCAGGTGCGTCTCCAGGTGACCGAGCTCGTCTCTGATCCCTCGTCTCCTCCGTCCTCAGCTGGAGTCGACCAGGAAGCTGTCAGACATCAAGTCTCTGCACGATAAGATCCGCGTGTCCTCCGAGGAGGCCAAGAAGAAGGAGGAGCTCTACAAACAGCTGGTGAGGAGCTCCCCGTCTGTGGAGGAGCTCCGTGTGGAACGTCCGCGTGAACGTCCGCGTGAACGTCCGTGTGAACGTCCATGAACGCATCGTTGGGGTCTGACTGTTCTCTGTTCCCACGTAGCTGACGGAGTTGGAGAACCTCCCTCAGGACGCGTCTCGGTCGGCGTACACTCAGAGGATCCTGGAGATCGTCAGCAACATCAAGAAGCAGAAGGAGGAAATCACCAAGGTACGTGATCTAGACCAGCGGTCCCCAACCTTTTTTGAGCCACGGACCGGTTCCGTGTCAGAAATTATTTTCACGGACCGGCAATATAAATGACGGAATAAATATAACGTCATACAATTATATGAAGGGCATAAAGTGCCAAAACTACAACTCATCATTACGCCGAATGAGTGTGAGCCGTGCTTGTTGACCTGCAACGAGCCGCTGATGGAGACGGCGACACAGACGTGTGTTTGGTCCGCTGCTCCTAACCGAGTTCTGGTCGCTGTCATTAGAACAGGCAGAGTTGTTGTGTGAAATGTCCCTTAAGGCCACCGTCATTTGCATCTCCAACACATGTTCTTCTAGCTCGGACGGCTCGATTCACCGGGTGGGTTTGTTTACAAATGGGTTGCAGGTCTATTCTTTTGCAGTCGGGTCTTTTGTGGTTGGAGTACCGCTCAAACTCTTTGAAAAGCCTCTTCCACCCGGTCAACGTCTGAAACATGTAGAATGTTCCGCTGTTCACTCGCCCACACAGCAGCGACTTTATCGGCCAACTTGAAACCAGTTGTCATTTCCCTGAAGTGACAGAATTCATTGAGCAGGTTGAATATGTTTTAAGATTCTTTGGCACTGTGCCGCCAGCAGAGGGTTCTGCGCGTGAGACTCGCCTGCAGCGATAAACCTGAACTTTAAGACTCCTGAACGCGGCTCAGACACACGGGTGAATCTGCTCCTTTTTCAAAATAATATATTTTTCCGACTGATTAAAAATTACAACTTTATTTATTCACTTTTTTTCCGCGGCCCGGTTCCAACCAAGCCGTGGACCGGTACCGCATGATCTAGAGCAGGCCTATTCAACTAGCGGCCCGCAAGACTGCCTGCAAATCAGTATAGCTTGGTAAGAAAAAATAAAACTGACGGATACGCCTCTTTTATACATTGAGACATCTAACCCAGAGCCATTGAGTTTCACTGTTGCCTCAACCAAACCTGTATGGTTACATCTTTATGTTACGCACCGTGTTGGTTGCCGGTGTTACACCCCTACTGGTTTTCAGACCTACTGGTTTCCCTGCGCGTGCGTTCTGTTCTCTTAACATCTGCAGCGGGGCTCTGTCTCGCTCACCAGATTCGTCACACATTCACAAACATATTGCTGGAGATCTTCAAGCCACCGTTCATATCCATTTGGGCGATTACGTTTGTATAAGTGAGCAGTGCATCACAGCCACGGAGGAAGAAATACATTTTAGAAAAAATAAAAAGATCGCCCCACCTGGTTTCGATCTCTTTGACGCAAAAGGAGTCTGCACTCAAAGACATGCAGTCTGTGCGCTGCGCCACCAGATATTAGTTTCAACTCAAGTAATTTATATATTGATCCATGAAGTCACATTTCTTATGTTTTCATGGGAACAGTTTGGTTGAAGGGATCTGAAACAACTGGTTACCTTGAGCGGATATGTACACTTTGAAACATGTTTATAGTGATGCTTGTTCGCACCACTTTTGCCACACAATACCGACGCATTTTCGTGTGTGGCTGTTTACCTGTGGAAATATACATTACTGTTTTTCATTTTTAGCCATTATTTGATCAATATTCTGTGCGGCCCTCACACCCCCCGTGATTTTCTCATTCGGCCCACTTGCTACTGAAGTTGAATAGCCCTGCACTAGAGCATGATTCATAATCACCATTTATGATCTAGAGCATGATTCATAATCACCATTTATGATCTAGAGCTTTTGAGTGTTTAGGCTCCTTGTAAAAAACATGCAGAATAAATCAAAGCGTTGAGGATTTGTTGAACGCTGCGATACCAAACTCGGCCACAGGGGGTCGTTGTGGAGTGCCCAGGCTGTACTTCCTCCTCACCACTGAGCTCTCCTTCAGATCCTCTCAGACACCAAGGATCTTCAGAAGGAGATCAACAGCCTGACGGGGAAACTGGACCGGACCTTCGCCGTGACGGACGAGCTGGTCTTCAAGGTACCGGAGGCCTCCGTCTGACCCACTTTCTGACGGGAGAACCAGGATGGGTTCTGAGATCCCGAGGGCTCCTCATGTTTTAATTCATTCATGTTTCGTCATTTGAAGGACGCCAAAAAAGACGAATCCGTCCGCAAGTCGTACAAGTACCTGGCCGCCCTGCACGAGGTACGTCACGTGGCCTTCTGGTCCCCTCGCTCCTCTCAGAACACGGGTCACATGCCGCCTCTTCTCCTCCCTCAGAACTGTCACCAGCTGATCCAGACCATCGAGGACACCGGAACCATCCTGAGGGAGATCCGGGACCTCGAGGAACAGGTAGCATGTGGTTAGCCTAGCTTAGCGTGAAGACGAAGCTGTATGACGTGGTTAGCCTAGCTTAGCGTAAAGACGAAGCTGTATGACGAGGTTAGCCTAGCTTAGCGTAAAGACGAAGCTGTATGACGAGGTTGGCGTAAAGACGGAGCTGCATGACGTGTTTAGTCTAGCTTAGCGTAAAGACGGAGCTGTATGACGAGGTTAGTCTAGCTTAGCGTAAAGACGGAGCTGTATGACGTGGTTAGTCTAGTTTAGCGTAAAGACGGAGCTGTATGACGAGGTTAGCCTATCTTAGCGTAAAGACGGAGCTGTATGACGAGGTTAGTCTAGCTTAGCTTAAAGACGGAGCTGTATGACGAGGTTAGTCTAGCTTAGCTTAAAGACGGAGCTGTATGAAGAGGTTAGCGTAAAGACGGAGCTGTATGACGTGGTTAGTCTAGCTTAGCTTAAAGACGGAGCTGTATGACGAGGTTAGCCTAGTTTAGCGTAAAGACGGAGCTGTATGACGAGGTTAGCCTAGCTTAGCGTAAAGACGGAGCTGTATGACGTGGTTAGTCTACCTTAGCGTAAAGACGGAGCTGTATGACGTGGTTAGTCTAGCTTAGCTTAAAGACGGAGCTGTATGACGAGGTTAGCCTAGCTTAGCGTAAAGACGGAGCTGTATGACGAGGTTAGCGTAAAGACGGAGCTGTATGACGTGGTTAGTCTAGCTTAGCTTAAAGACGGAGCTGTATGACGAGGTTAGCCTAGCTTAGCGTAAAGACGGAGCTGTATGACGTGGTTAGTCTAGGTTAGCGTAAAGACGGAGCTGTATGACGTGGTTAGTCTAGCTTAGCGTAAAGACGGAGCTGTATGACGAGGTTAGTCTAGCTTAGCGTAAAGACGGAGCTGTATGACGTGGTTAGTCTAGCTTAGCTTAAAGACGGAGCTGTATGACGAGGTTAGCCTAGCTTAGCGTAAAGACGGAGCTGTATGACGTGGTTAGTCTAGTTTAGCGTAAAGACGGAGCTGTATGACGAGGTTAGCCTAGCTTAGCGTAAAGACGGAGCTGTATGACGTGGTTAGTCTAGTTTAGCGTAAAGACGGAGCTGTATGACGAGGTTAGTCTAGTTTAGCGTAAAGACGGAGCTGTATGACGAGGTTAGTCTAGCTTAGCGTAAAGACGGAGCTGTATGACGAGGTTAGCCTACCTTAGCGTAAAGACGGAGCTGTATGACGTGGTTAGTCTAGTTTAGCGTAAAGACGGAGCTGTATGACGAGGTTAGCCTAGCTTAGCGTAAAGACGGAGCTGTATGACGTGGTTAGTCTAGCTTAGCGTAAAGACGGAGCTGTATGACGTGGTTAGTCTAGTTTAGCGTAAAGACGGAGCTGTATGACGAGGTTAGCCTAGCTTAGCGTAAAGACGGAGCTGTATGACGAGGTTAGCCTACCTTAGCGTAAAGACGGAGCTGTATGACGTGGTTAGCCTAGTTTAGCGTAAAGACGGAGCTGTATGACGAGGTTAGCCTAGCTTAGCGTAAAGACGGAGCTGTATGACGTGGTTAGCGTAAAGACGGAGCTGTATGACGTGGTTAGTCTAGCTTAGCGTAAAGACGGAGCTGTATGACGTGTTTAGTCTAGTTTAGCGTAAAGACGGAGCTGTATGACGAGGTTAGTCTAGCTTAGCGTAAAGACGGAGCTGTATGACGTGTTTAGTCTAGTTTAGCGTAAAGACGGAGCTGTATGACGAGGTTAGCGTTGTTTAGCGTAAAGACGGAGCTGTATGACGTGTTTAGCCTACCTTAGCGTAAAGACGGAGCTGTATGACGTGTCTAGTTTAGCGTAAAGACGAAGCTGTATGACGAGGTTAGCCTAGTTTAGCGTAAAGACGAAGCTGTATGACGAGGTTAGCCTACCTTAGCGTAAAGACGGAGCTGTATGACGTGGTTAGTCTAGTTTAGCGTAAAGACGGAGCTGTATGACGAGGTTAGCCTAGTTTAGCGTAAAGACGGAGCTGTATGACGTGTTTAGTCTAGCTTAGCGTAAAGACGGAGCTGTATGACGTGTTTAGTCTAGTTTAGCGTAAAGACGAAGCTGTATGACGAGGTTAGCCTAGTTTAGCGTAAAGACGAAGCTGTATGACGAGGTTAGCCTACCTTAGCGTAAAGACGGAGCTGTATGACGTGTTTAGCCTAGCTTAGCGTAAAGACGGAGCTGTATGACGTGTTTAGTCTAGCTTAGCGTAAAGACGGAGCTGTATGATGAGGTTAGTCTAGCTTAGCGTAAAGACGGAGCTGTATGACGAGGTTAGTCTAGTTTAGCGTAAAGACGGAGCTGTATGACGTGTTTAGTCTAGCTTAGCGTAAAGACGGAGCTGTATGACGTGTTTAGTCTACCTTAGCGTAAAGACGGAGCTGTATGACGAGATTAGTCTAGTTTAGCGTAAAGACGGAGCTGTATGACGAGATTAGTCTAGTTTAGCGTAAAGACGGAGCTGTATGACGTGTTTAGTCTAGTTTAGCGTAAAGACGGAGCTGTATGACGAGGTTAGCCTACCTTAGCGTAAAGACGGAGCTGTATGACGTGTTTAGTCTAGCTTAGCGTAAAGACGGAGCTGTATGACGTGTTTAGTCTAGCTTAGCTTAAAGACGGAGCTGTATGACGAGATTAGTCTAGTTTAGCGTAAAGACGGAGCTGTATGACGAGGTTAGTCTAGCTTAGCGTAAAGACGGAGCTGTATGACGTGTTTAGTCTAGTTTAGCGTAAAGACGGAGCTGTATGACGTGGTTAGTCTAGCTTAGCTTAAAGACGGAGCTGTATGACGTGTTTAGTCTAGTTTAGCGTAAAGACGGAGCTGTATGACGTGTTTAGTCTAGTTTAGCGTAAAGACGGAGCTGTATGACGAGGTTAGCCTAGCTTAGCGTAAAGACTGAGCTGTATGACGTGTTTAGTCTAGTTTAGCGTAAAGACGAAGCTGTATGACGTGTTTAGTCTAGCTTAGCGTAAAGACGGAGCTGTATGACGTGGTTAGTCTAGCTTAGCTTAAAGACGGAGCTGTATGACGAGGTTAGTCTAGCTTAGCGTAAAGACGGAGCTGTATGACGTGGTTAGTCTACCTTAGCGTAAAGACGGAGCTGTATGACGTGGTTAGTCTAGTTTAGCGTAAAGACGGAGCTGTATGACGAGGTTAGTCTAGCTTAGCGTAAAGACGGAGCTGTATGACGTGGTTAGTCTAGCTTAGCTTAAAGACGGAGCTGTATGACGAGGTTAGCGTAAAGACGGAGCTGTATGACGTGGTTAGTCTAGCTTAGCTTAAAGACGGAGCTGTATGACGAGGTTAGCCTAGCTTAGCGTAAAGACGGAGCTGTATGACGAGGTTAGTCTAGCTTAGCGTAAAGACGGAGCTGTATGACGTGGTTAGTCTAGCTTAGCTTAAAGACGGAGCTGTATGACGAGGTTAGTCTAGCTTAGCGTAAAGACGGAGCTGTATGACGAGGTTAGCCTAGCTTAGCGTAAAGACGGAGCTGTATGACGTGGTTAGTCTAGCTTAGCTTAAAGACGGAGCTGTATGACGTGTTTAGTCTAGTTTAGCGTAAAGACGGAGCTGTATGACGTGTTTAGTCTAGTTTAGCGTAAAGACGGAGCTGTATGACGAGGTTAGCCTAACTTAGCGTAAAGACGGAGCTGTGTGACGTGTTTAGTCTTGCTTAGCGTAAAGACGGAGCTGTATGACGTGTTTAGTCTACCTTAGCGTAAAGACGGAGCTGTATGACGTGTTTAGTCTAGTTTAGCGTAAAGACGGAGCTGTATGACGAGGTTAGTCTAGTTTAGCGTAAAGACGAAGCTGTATGACGTGTTTAGTCTAGCTTAGCGTAAAGACGGAGCTGTATGACGTGTTTAGTCTAGCTTAGCGTAAAGACGGAGCTGTATGACGAGGTTAGTCTAGCTTAGCGTAAAGACGGAGCTGTATGACGAGGTTAGTCTAGTTTAGCGTAAAGACGGAGCTGTATGACGTGTTTAGTCTAGCTTAGCGTAAAGACGGAGCTGTATGACGTGTTTAGTCTACCTTAGCGTAAAGACGGAGCTGTATGACGAGATTAGTCTAGTTTAGCGTAAAGACGGAGCTGTATGACGTGTTTAGTCTAGTTTAGCGTAAAGACGGAGCTGTATGACGAGGTTAGCCTACCTTAGCGTAAAGACGGAGCTGTATGACGTGTTTAGTCTAGCTTAGCGTAAAGACGGAGCTGTATGACGTGTTTAGTCTAGCTTAGCGTAAAGACGGAGCTGTATGACGAGGTTAGTCTAGCTTAGCGTAAAGACGGAGCTGTATGACGTGGTTAGTCTAGCTTAGCTTAAAGACGGAGCTGTATGACGAGGTTAGCCTAGCTTAGCGTAAAGACGGAGCTGTATGACGTGTTTAGTCTAGTTTAGCGTAAAGACGGAGCTGTATGACGTGTTTAGTCTAGTTTAGCGTAAAGACGGAGCTGTATGACGAGGTTAGTCTAGTTTAGCGTAAAGACGAAGCTGTATGACGTGTTTAGTCTAGCTTAGCGTAAAGACGGAGCTGTATGACGTGTTTAGTCTACCTTAGCGTAAAGACGAAGCTGTATGACGTGTTTAGTCTAGTTTAGCGTAAAGACGGAGCTGTATGACGAGGTTAGTCTAGTTTAGCGTAAAGACGGAGCTGTATGACGTGTTTAGTCTAGCTTAGCGTAAAGACGGAGCTGTATGACGAGGTTAGTCTAGCTTAGCGTAAAGACGGAGCTGTATGACGAGGTTAGTCTAGTTTAGCGTAAAGACGGAGCTGTATGACGAGGTTAGTCTAGCTTAGCGTAAAGACGGAGCTGTATGACGTGTTTAGTCTAGTTTAGCGTAAAGACGGAGCTGTATGACGAGGTTAGTCTAGTTTAGCGTAAAGACGAAGCTGTATGACGTGGTTAGTCTAGTTTAGCGTAAAGACGGAGCTGTATGACGGTTAGTCTAGCTTAGCGTAAAGACGGAGCTGTATGACGAGGTTAGTCTAGCTTAGCGTAAAGACGGAGCTGTATGACGAGGTTAGTCTAGTTTAGCGTAAAGACGGAGCTGTATGACGTGTTTAGTCTAGCTTAGCGTAAAGACGGAGCTGTATGACGGTTAGTCTAGCTTAGCGTAAAGACGGAGCTGTATGACGAGATTAGTCTAGTTTAGCGTAAAGACGGAGCTGTATGACGAGGTTAGTCTAGCTTAGCGTAAAGACGGAGCTGTATGACGTGGTTTAGTCTAGCTTAGCGTAAGACGGAGCTGTATGACGAGGTTAGTCTACCTTAGCGTAAAGACGGAGCTGTATGACGGTTAGTCTAGTTTAGCGTAAAGACGGAGCTGTATGACGTGGTTAGTCTAGTTTAGCGTAAAGACGGAGCTGTATGACGAGGTTAGTCTAGCTTAGCGTAAAGACGGAGCTGTATGACGTGGTTAGTCTACCTTAGCGTAAAGACGGAGCTGTATGACGTGTCTAGTTTAGCGTAAAGACGGAGCTGTATGACGAGGTTAGTCTAGCTTAGCGTAAAGACGGAGCTGTATGACGAGGTTAGTCTAGCTTAGCGTAAAGACGGAGCTGTATGACGAGGTTAGCCTAGTTTAGCGTAAAGACGGAGCTGTATGACGTGTTTAGTCTAGTTTAGCGTAAAGACGGAGCTGTATGACGAGGTTAGCCTAGTTTAGCGTAAAGACGGAGCTGTATGACGAGGTTAGCCTAGCTTAGCGTAAAGACGGAGCTGTATGACGTGTTTAGTCTAGTTTAGCGTAAAGACGAAGCTGTATGACGTGGTTAGTCTAGTTTAGCGTAAAGACGAAGCTGTATGACGTGTTTAGTCTAGCTTAGCGTAAAGACGGAGCTGTATGACGAGGTTAGTCTAGTTTAGCGTAAAGACGGAGCTGTATGACGAGGTTAGCCTAGTTTAGCGTAAAGACGGAGCTGTATGACGTGTTTAGTCTAGTTTAGCGTAAAGACGGAGCTGTATGACGTGTTTAGTCTAGTTTAGCGTAAAGACGGAGCTGTATGACGAGGTTAGTCTAGTTTAGCGTAAAGACGGAGCTGTATGACGAGGTTAGTCTAGTTTAGCGTAAAGACGGAGCTGTATGACGAGGTTAGTCTAGCTTAGCGTAAAGACGGAGCTGTATGACGGGTTAGCCTAGTTTAGCGTAAAGACGGAGCTGTATGACGTGGTTAGTCTAGTTTAGCGTAAAGACGGAGCTGTATGACGAGGTTAGTCTAGCTTAGCGTAAAGACGGAGCTGTATGACGAGGTTAGTCTAGTTTAGCGTAAAGACGGAGCTGTATGACGAGGTTAGTCTAGTTTAGCGTAAAGACGGAGCTGTATGACGAGGTTAGTCTAGTTTAGCGTAAAGACGGAGCTGTATGACGAGGTTAGTCTAGTTTAGCGTAAAGACGGAGCTGTATGACGGTTTAGTCTAGTTTAGCGTAAAGACGGAGCTGTATGGACGAGGTTAGTCTAGTTTAGCGTAAAGACGGAGCTGTATGACGGGTTAGTCTAGTTTAGCGTAAAGACGGAGCTGTATGACGAGGTTAGTCTAGTTTAGCGTAAAGACGGAGCTGTATGACGCAGGTTAGTCTAGTTTAGCGTAAAGACGGAGCTGTATGACGAGGTTAGTCTAGTTTAGCGTAAAGACGGAGCTGTATGACGAGGTTAGCCTAGTTTAGCGTAAAGACGGAGCTGTATGACGAGGTTAGTCTAGCTTAGCGTAAAGACGGAGCTGTATGACGTGGTTAGTCTAGTTGAGCGTAAAGACGGAGCTGTATGACGGTTAGCCTAGTTTAGCGTAAAGACGGAGCTGTATGACGAGGTTAGTCTAGTTTAGCGTAAAGACGGAGCTGTATGACGAGGTTAGTCTAGCTTAGCGTAAAGACGGAGCTGTATGACGAGGTTAGTCTAGTTTAGCGTAAAGACGGAGCTGTATGACGTGGTTAGTCTAGTTTAGCGTAAAGACGGAGCTGTATGACGTGTTTAGTCTAGTTTAGCGTAAAGACGGAGCTGTATGACGAGGTTAGCCTAGTTAGCGTAAAGACGGAGCTGTATGACGTGTTTAGTCTAGTTTAGCGTAAAGACGGAGCTGTATGACGAGGTTAGTCCTAGTTTAGCGTAAAGACGGAGCTGTATGACGTGTTTAGTCTAGTTTAGCGTAAAGACGGAGCTGTATGACGAGGTTAGCCTAGTTTAGCGTAAAGACGGAGCTGTATGACGAGGTTAGTCTAGCTTAGCGTAAAGACGGAGCTGTATGACGAGGTTAGTCTAGCTTAGCGTAAAGACGGAGCTGTATGACGTGTTTAGTCTAGTTTAGCGTAAAGACGGAGCTGTATGACGAGGTTAGCCTAGTTTAGCGTAAAGACGGAGCTGTATGACGTGTTTAGTCTAGCTTAGCGTAAAGACGGAGCTGTATGACGAGGTTAGTCTAGCTTAGCGTAAAGACGGAGCTGTATGACGAGGTTAGTCTAGTTTAGCGTAAAGACGGAGCTGTATGACGTGTTTAGTCTAGTTTAGCGTAAAGACGGAGCTGTATGACGAGGTTAGCCTACCTTAGCGTAAAGACGGAGCTGTATGACGTGTTTAGTCTAGCTTAGCGTAAAGACGGAGCTGTATGACGAGTTAGCCTACCTTAGCGTAAAGACGGAGCTGTATGACGTGTTTAGTCTAGTTTAGCGTAAAGACGGAGCTGTATGACGAGGTTAGTCTAGTTTAGCGTAAAGACGGAGCTGTATGACGTGTTTAGTCTAGCTTAGCGTAAAGACGGAGCTGTATGACGAGGTTTAGTCTAGTTTAGCGTAAAGACGAAGCTGTATGACGTGGTTAGTCTAGTTTAGCGTAAAGACGGAGCTGTATGACGAGGTTAGTCTAGTTTAGCGTAAAGACGGAGCTGTATGACGAGGTTAGTCTAGTTTAGCGTAAAGACGGAGCTGTATGACGTGTTTAGTCTAGTTTAGCGTAAAGACGGAGCTGTATGACGTGTTTAGTCTAGTTTAGCGTAAAGACGGAGCTGTATGACGAGGTTAGTCTAGTTTAGCGTAAAGACGGAGCTGTATGACGAGGTTAGCCTAGTTTAGCGTAAAGACGGAGCTGTATGACGTGTTTAGTCTAGTTTAGCGTAAAGACGGAGCTGTATGACGAGGTTAGCCTAGTTTAGCGTAAAGACGGAGCTGTATGACGTGTTTAGTCTAGTTTAGCGTAAAGACGGAGCTGTATGACGAGGTTAGTCTAGTTTAGCGTAAAGACGGAGCTGTATGACGTGTTTAGTCTAGTTTAGCGTAAAGACGGAGCTGTATGACGTGTTTAGTCTAGTTTAGCGTAAAGACGGAGCTGTATGACGAGGTTAGTCTAGTTTAGCGTAAAGACGGAGCTGTATGACGAGGTTAGCCTAGTTTAGCGTAAAGACGGAGCTGTATGACGAGGTTAGTCTAGTTTAGCGTAAAGACGGAGCTGTATGACGAGGTTAGTCTAGCTTAGCGTAAAGACGGAGCTGTATGACGAGGTTAGTCTAGTTTAGCGTAAAGACGAAGCTGTATGACGTGGTTAGTCTAGCTTAGCGTAAAGACGAAGCTGTAAGACGTGGTTAGTCTACCTTAACGTAAAGACGGAGCTGTATGACGTGGTTAGTCTAGTTTAGCGTAAAGACGGAGCTGTATGACGTGTTTAGTCTAGTTTAGCGTAAAGACGGAGCTGTATGACGAGGTTAGTCTAGCTTAGCGTAAAGACGGAGCTGTATGACGTGGTTAGTCTAGTTTAGCGTAAAGACGGAGCTGTATGACGAGGTTAGTCTAGCTTAGCGTAAAGACGGAGCTGTATGACGTGTTTAGTCTAGTTTAGCGTAAAGACGGAGCTGTATGACGAGGTTAGCCTAGTTTAGCGTAAAGACGGAGCTGTATGACGTGTTTAGTCTAGCTTAGCGTAAAGACGGAGCTGTATGACGAGGTTAGCCTACCTTAGCGTAAAGACGGAGCTGTATGACGTGTTTAGTCTAGTTTAGCGTAAAGACGAAGCTGTATGACGAGGTTAGCCTAGTTTAGCGTAAAGACGAAGCTGTATGACGAGGTTAGCCTACCTTAGCGTAAAGACGGAGCTGTATGACGAGGTTAGTCTAGCTTAGCGTAAAGACGGAGCTGTATGACGAGGTTAGTCTAGTTTAGCGTAAAGACGAAGCTGTATGACGTGGTTAGTCTAGTTTAGCGTAAAGACGGAGCTGTATGACGTGTTTAGTCTAGTTTAGCGTAAAGACGGAGCTGTATGACGAGGTTAGTCTAGCTTAGCGTAAAGACGGAGCTGTATGACGTGGTTAGTCTAGTTTAGCGTAAAGACGGAGCTGTATGACGAGGTTAGTCTAGCTTAGCGTAAAGACGGAGCTGTATGACGTGTTTAGTCTAGTTTAGCGTAAAGACGGAGCTGTATGACGAGGTTAGCCTAGTTTAGCGTAAAGACGGAGCTGTATGACGTGTTTAGTCTAGCTTAGCGTAAAGACGGAGCTGTATGACGAGGTTAGCCTACCTTAGCGTAAAGACGGAGCTGTATGACGTGTTTAGTCTAGTTTAGCGTAAAGACGAAGCTGTATGACGAGGTTAGCCTAGTTTAGCGTAAAGACGAAGCTGTATGACGAGGTTAGCCTACCTTAGCGTAAAGACGGAGCTGTATGACGTGTTTAGTCTAGTTTAGCGTAAAGACGGAGCTGTATGACGAGGTTAGCCTACCTTAGCGTAAAGACGGAGCTGTATGACGTGCTTAGTCTAGCTTAGCTTAAAGACGGAGCTGTATGACGAGGTTAGCCTAGTTTAGCGTAAAGACGGAGCTGTATGACGTGTTTAGTCCAGCTTAGCTTAAAGACGGAGCTGTATGACGAGGTTAGCCTACCTTAGCGTAAAGACGGAGCTGTATGACGTGGTTAGTCTAGCTTAGTTTAAAGACGGAGCTGTATGACGAGGTTAGCCTAGCTTAGCGTAAAGACGGAGCTGTATGACGTGTTTAGTCTAGTTTAGCGTAAAGACGGAGCTGTATGACGTGTTTAGTCTAGTTTAGCGTAAAGACGGAGCTGTATGACGAGGTTAGCCTACCTTAGCGTAAAGACGGAGCTGTATGACGTGTTTAGTCTAGCTTAGCGTAAAGACGGAGCTGTATGACGTGTTTAGTCTAGTTTAGCGTAAAGACGAAGCTGTATGACGTGGTTAGTCTAGTTTAGCGTAAAGACGAAGCTGTATGACGTGTTTAGTCTAGCTTAGCGTAAAGACGGAGCTGTATGACGAGGTTAGTCTAGTTTAGCGTAAAGACGAAGCTGTATGACGTGTTTAGTCTAGTTTAGCGTAAAGACGGAGCTGTATGACGAGGTTAGCCTAGTTTAGCGTAAAGACGGAGCTGTATGACGTGTTTAGTCTAGTTTAGCGTAAAGACGGAGCTGTATGACGAGGTTAGTCTAGTTTAGCGTAAAGACGGAGCTGTATGACGTGTTTAGTCTAGTTTAGCGTAAAGACGGAGCTGTATGACGTGTTTAGTCTAGTTTAGCGTAAAGACGGAGCTGTATGACGAGGTTAGTCTAGTTTAGCGTAAAGACGGAGCTGTATGACGAGGTTAGTCTAGTTTAGCGTAAAGACGAAGCTGTATGACGTGGTTAGTCTAGCTTAGCGTAAAGACGAAGCTGTATGACGTGGTTAGTCTACCTTAGCGTAAAGACGGAGCTGTATGACGTGGTTAGTCTAGTTTAGCGTAAAGACGGAGCTGTATGACGTGTTTAGTCTAGTTTAGCGTAAAGACGGAGCTGTATGACGAGGTTAGTCTAGCTTAGCGTAAAGACGGAGCTGTATGACGTGGTTAGTCTAGTTTAGCGTAAAGACGGAGCTGTATGACGAGGTTAGTCTAGCTTAGCGTAAAGACGGAGCTGTATGACGTGTTTAGTCTAGTTTAGCGTAAAGACGGAGCTGTATGACGAGGTTAGCCTAGTTTAGCGTAAAGACGGAGCTGTATGACGTGTTTAGTCTAGCTTAGCGTAAAGACGGAGCTGTATGACGAGGTTAGCCTACCTTAGCGTAAAGACGGAGCTGTATGACGTGTTTAGTCTAGTTTAGCGTAAAGACGAAGCTGTATGACGAGGTTAGCCTAGTTTAGCGTGAAGCTGTATGACGAGGTTAGCCTACCTTAGCGTAAAGACGGAGCTGTATGACGTGTTTAGTCTAGTTTAGCGTAAAGACGAAGCTGTATGACGAGGTTAGCCTACCTTAGCGTAAAGACGGAGCTGTATGACGTGTTTAGTCTAGTTTAGCTTAAAGACGGAGCTGTATGACGAGGTTAGCCTAGTTTAGCGTAAAGACGGAGCTGTATGACGTGTTTAGTCTAGCTTAGCTTAAAGACGGAGCTGTATGACGAGGTTAGCCTACCTTAGCGTAAAGACGGAGCTGTATGACGTGGTTAGTCTAGCTTAGTTTAAAGACGGAGCTGTATGACGAGGTTAGCCTAGCTTAGCGTAAAGACGGAGCTGTATGACGTGTTTAGTTTAGCGTAAAGACGGAGCTGTATGACGTGTTTAGTCTAGTTTAGCGTAAAGACGGAGCTGTATGACGAGGTTAGCCTACCTTAGCGTAAAGACGGAGCTGTATGACGTGTTTAGTCTAGCTTAGCGTAAAGACGGAGCTGTATGACGTGTTTAGTCTACCTTAGCGTAAAGACGGAGCTGTATGACGTGTTTAGTCTAGTTTAGCGTAAAGACGGAGCTGTATGACGAGGTTAGCCTAGTTTAGCGTAAAGACGGAGCTGTATGACGAGGTTAGCCTAGCTTAGCGTAAAGACGGAGCTGTATGACGTGTTTAGTCTAGTTTAGCGTAAAGACGAAGCTGTATGACGTGGTTAGTCTAGTTTAGCGTAAAGACGAAGCTGTATGACGTGTTTAGTCTAGCTTAGCGTAAAGACGGAGCTGTATGACGAGGTTAGTCTAGCTTAGCGTAAAGACGGAGCTGTATGACGTGGTTAGCTTAGTGTAAAGACGAAGCTGTATGACGTGGTTAGCTTAGCGTAAAGACGAAGCTGTATGACGTGGTTAGCCTAGCTTAGCGTAAAGACGGAGCTGTATGACGAGGTTAGCCTACCTTAGCGTAAAGACGGAGCTGTATGACGAGGTTAGCCTAGCTTAGCGTAAATACGGAGCTGTATGACGTGGTTAGCCTAGCTTAGCGTAAAGACGAAGCTGTATGACGAGGTTAGCCTAGCTTAGCGTAAAGACGAAGCTGTATGACGTGGTTAGCCTAGCTTAGTGTAAAGACGAAGCTGTATGACGAGGTTAGTCTAGTTTAGCGTAAAGACGAAGCTGTATGACGAGGTTAGCCTAGCTTAGCGTAAAGACGAAGCTGTATGACGAGGTTAGCCTAGCTTAGCGTAAAGACGAAGCTGTATGACGTGGTTAGCCTAGCTTAGCGTAAAGACGAAGCTGTATGACGAGGTTAGTCTAGTTTAGCGTAAAGACGAAGCTGTATGACGAGGTTAGCCTAGCTTAGCGTAAAGACGAAGCTGTATGACGAGGTTAGTCTAGTTTAGCGTAAAGACGAAGCTGTATGACGAGGTTAGCCTAGCTTAGCGTAAAGACGAAGCTGTATGACGAGGTTAGTCTAGTTTAGCGTAAAGACGAAGCTGTATGACGTAGTTAGCCTAGCTTAGCGTAAAGACGAAGCTGTACGACGAGGTTAGTCTAGTTTAGCGTAAAGACGAAGCTGTACGACGAGGTTAGCCTAGCTTAGCGTAAAGACGAAGCTGTATGACGAGGTTAGCCTACCTTAGCGTAAAGACGGAGCTGTATGACGAGGTTAGCCTAGCTTAGCGTAAAGACGAAGCTGTATGACGAGGTTAGCCTAGCTTAGCGTAAAGACGGAGCTGTATGACGAGGTTAGCCTAGCTTAGCGTAAAGACGAAGCTGTATGACGAGGTTAGCCTAGCTTAGCGTAAAGACGGAGCTGTATGACGAGGTTAGCCTAGCTTAGCATAAAGATGGACACATATATTTGATCTCTGGTTCCTCAGATCGAGACGGAGAACGTGAGTAAGACGGTGGCCAACCTGCAGCGGATCCAGGAGGACCACCAGGCTCTTCGCCAGGAGAACTCTGCTCTGGCTGCTAAGGTCAGAGAAGGATGAAGACGCCCCGGTCTCGCTGGAGACCTGGACCTCTACGGACCTGTTGCCATGGATACCTGCTTTCCTTTAGAAAGGACAGCAGGCTTTGGACCCACGGAACTAACCTGACACTTTAATGCACGATGAAGATGAATGATGAAGATGAACTAGAGTCCTGGGTCAGTGGGACTCGGAGGAGTCCTGAGGGTCTGATGGGACCCAGATGAAGATGAGGTCTGATGGGACCCAGAGGAGTCCTGAGGGTCTGACTGGGACCCAGAGGAGCCATGAGGGTCTGATGGGACCCAGAGGAGTCCTGAGGGTCTGATGGGACCCAGAGGAGTCCTGAGGGTCTGATGGGACCCAGAGGAGTCCTGAGGGTCTGATGGGACCCAGAGGAGTCCTGAGGGTCTGATGGGACCCAGAGGAGTCCTGAGGGTCTGATGGGACCCAGAGGAGTCCTGAGGGTCTGATGGGACCCAGAGGAGTCCTGAGGGTCTGATGGGACCCAGAGGAGTCCTGAGGGTCTGATGGGACCCAGAGGAGTCCTGAGGGTCTGATGGGACCCAGAGGAGTCCTGAGGGTCTGATGGGACCCAGAGGAGTCCTGAGGGTCTGATGGGACCCAGAGGAGTCCTGAGGGTCTGATGGGACCCAGAGGAGTCCTGAGGGTCTGATGGGACCCAGAGGAGTCGTGAGGGTCTGATGGGACCCAGAGGAGTCGTGAGGGTCTGATGGGACCCAGAGGAGTCCTGAGGGTCTGATGGGACCCAGAGGAGTCCTGAGGGTCTGATGGGACCCGGAGGAATCCTCTGACCTCTGATCTAATGAACATTAATTCATATCCATGTTTGACATGTTTTCATAAGATGTCTCCATTAAACTGAAATCTTTGTTCAGGAATGTTCAGCATGGAAGTTATTCCTTCATTTCATCCACGTGCAGCTCCTGTGTTCCACTGAGTGGATGTGGCCCGGTAACGATGTGGCCCGGTACCGATGTGGTCCGGCCACTTCAACGTGTTCATGGAATCAGCTTGAATAAAGAGGCCTTACAGACGAGCAGCTGGTCGTGATGAAGACCCAAGTGGACCGTAGTGGACCTGCTCGCCTTCCTCTGTCGTGATGCTGGTCTCGCATTGAACTGGACACACAGAACATTTCCTCCTGGGGGCCAGCCACATGGGCCAGAACCGGCGTCAGGGAGCTCGACAACCGACTCTCCGTGGACATCTTCCCTGACCCCACGACCCCAACAGCTTCTGAGACTCCTTAGTGGAGGTTCAGCCTGACCCTGGGGGTCGGCCCGGACACGCCTCCACTGGCCCAGTCACATATTTCACTGTTTGTTAATCTGAAATCGTGCGCCGCTGTCCAGCGGACCTCCAATCAGGAGACAGCTGAGCTTAGAAACATGACGTTAGCACCATTAGCATAGCGGTGGGGACAGTTTGAATGCAGCTCACGCTGATGTCGACTCGGCCTGACGCGTCGACATCCAACAGGAGTGCAGCGGCTCCACACCAATCGGTGCGTGCCGTTACATTGGAGAGCTCCCATTGGACGTTGGAGCGAGCAGCCGCCACTAGAGGAGGAGCTAACCGTCGTATGGCTCCTCCCTCTTCACTGTGATGTAATGTGAGTAGCAGTCGGGACACGGCGTTCTCCTGAAGCGACGGCGTCCTACATCTGAACCATGTGGTTCTACATGTGGTTCTCCTGTGGTTTTACATGTGATTCTACGTGTGGTTCTCGTGTGGTTCTACTTGTGGTTTTACATGTGGTTCTCGTGTGGATATACTTGTGGTTCTTGTGTGGTTTAACATGTGGTTCTCCTGTGGTTTTACATGTGGTTCTCGTGTGGTTTTACATGTGGTTTTACATGTGGTTCTACATGTGGTTATACTTGTGGTTCTTGTGTGGTTTAACATATGGTTCTCGTGTGGTTCTACATGTGGTTCTCCTGTGGTTTTACATGTGGTTCTACATGTAGTTTTACATGTGGTTCTCCTGTGGTTTTACATGTGGTTCTTGTGTGGTTCTACATGTGGTTCTCGTGTGGTTTTACATGTGGTTCTCGTGTGGTTCTACTTGTGGTTCTCGTGTGGTTCTACATGTGGTTCTACATGTGGTTCTACATGTGGTTCTCGTGTGGTTATACTTGTGGTTCTTGTGTGGTTCTACATGTGGTTCTCCTGTGATTTTACATGTGGTTCTCGTGTGGTTCTACTTGTGGTTCTCGTGTGGTTCTTGTGTGGTTTAACATATGGTTCTCGTGTGGTTCTACATGTGGTTCTCGTGTGGTTCTACATGTGGTTCTCCTGTGGCTTTACATGTGGTTCTACATGTGGTTTTACATGTGGTTCTCGTGTGGTTCTACATGTGGTTCTACATGTGGTACTACATGTGGTACTACATGTGGTACTACATGTGGTTCTCATGTGGTTTTACATGTGGTTCTACATGTGGTTCTCGTGTGGTTCTACATGTGGTTCTCGTGTGGTTTTACATGTGGTTCTACTTGTGGTTCTCGTGTGGTTCTACTTGTGGTTCTTGTGTGGTTTAACATGTGGTTCTACATGTGGTTCTCCTGTGGTTTTACGTGTGGTTCTTCATGTGGTTCTCGTGTGGTTCCTTTACTCAGCAACATGAAGATCTACTGATGTTGAGAAGAAACAGGAAGAACAATCAATCCTTTGAGTTTTTATTAAACAATATGATGCTAAAATAAATTCACAAATTAATTTCAGAATGATTTGGTTCACACGTCACGTCGCTCATAGAAACCACAATAATTTTACCAATTTGTCAGCTACTGATCTATAGAATCAGAACACACACACATCAATTTAATAACCTCATAATAACTGGACGACAATGAGAACATCATGGGATCTATTTTGAAATATTTGGCACATTCCCAAAGATACATATCCTCCACATGTCCTCCACATGTCCTCAACATGTTCTCCACCTGTCCTCCACATGTCCTCAACCTGTCCTCCACATGTTCTCAACCTGTCCTCCACATGTTCTCAACCTGTCCTCCACATGTCCTCCACATGTTCTCAACCTGTCCTCCACATGTTCTCAACCTGTCCTCCACATGTCCTCCACATGTTCTCAACCTGTCCTCCACATGTCCTCCACATGTCCTCAACATGTTCTCAATCTGTCCTCCACATGTTCTCAACCTGTCCTCCACATGTTCTCCACATGTCCTCCACATGTCCTCCACATGTTCTCAACCTGTCCTCCACATGTCCTCCACATGTCCTCAACATGTTCTCAACCTGTCCTCCACATGTTCTCAACCTGTCCTCCACATGTTCTCAACCTGTCCTCCACATGTTCTCAACCTGTCCTCCACATGTTCTCAACCTGTCCTCCACATGTTCTCAACCTGTCCTCCACATGTCCTCCACATGTCCTCCACATGTCCTCCACATGTCCTCCACATGTTCTCAACCTGTCCTCCACATGTCCTCCACATGTCCTCCACATGTTCTCAACCTGTCCTCCACATGTTCTCCACATGTCCTCCACATGTCCTCCACATGTTCTCAACCTGTCCTCCACATGTCCTCAACCTGTCCTCCACATGTTCTCAACATGTCCTCCACATGTCCTCCACATGTCCTCCACATGTTCTCAACCTGTCCTCCACATGTTCTCAACATGTTCTCCACATGTCCTCAACATGTTCTCCACCTGTTCTCACCTGTCCTCCACATGTCTCACATGTCCTCCACATGTCCTCCACATGTTCTCAACCTGTCCTCCACATGTTCTCCACATGTTCTCCACATGTCCTCCACATGTCCTCAACATGTTCTCCACCTGTCCTCCACATGTTCTCAACCTGTCCTATGTTCTCCACATGTCCTCAACATGTTCTCCACCTGTTCTCCACATGTCCTCAACATGTTCTCCACATGTTCTCCACCTGTTCTCCACCTGTCCTCCACATGTCCTCCACATGTTCTCAACATGTTCTCAACCTGTCCTCCACATGTTCTCAACATGTCCTCCACATGTTCTCAACATGTTCTCAACATGTTCTCAACCTGTCCTCCACATGTTCTCAACATGTCCTCAACCTGTTCTCCACATGTCCTCAACCTGTTCTCAACATGTCCTCAACCTGTTCTCCACATGTCCTCAACCTGTTCTCAACCTGTTCTCCACATGTCCTCAACCTGTTCTCAACATGTCCTCAACCTGTCCTCAACGTTCTTATATTTTAGTTATTCTACACCACATTCAGCCTCCGTTATGACGGGTGACTTAATGATGAAGGGTTTCCATGGGTAGCACTTTGTGTCAGAAAGGAAGAATACCACCTGTGATGCTGTAGAGGTCAACCTGGAAGGTCATGGGACCAGACTCCTCCCTGGAGGAATGGCCTGTCCTTAGAATTCATAAAAGCAGTCCAACAAAAGCCTGGAGCCTCTTAGCAGAAGGTTGAAACTTGCTTCCCACCAAAGGACTGCAGGAGGGGTGTAGCATTGAGTCGCTGTAGGTTTGGGGTGCAGCATTGAGTCGCTGTAGGTTTGGGGTGCAGCATTGAGTCGCTGTAGGGTTTGGGCTGTAGCATTGAGCCGCTGTAGGTTTGGGGTGCAGCATTGAGTCGCTGTAGGTTTGGGGTGCAGCATTGAGTCGCTGTAGGGTTTGGGCTGTAGCATTGAGCCGCTGTAGGTTTGGGGTGCAGCATTGAGTCGCTGTAGGTTTGGGGTGCAGCATTGAGTCGCTGTAGGTTTGGGGTGCAGCATTGAGCCGCTGGAGGGTTTGGGGTGTAGCATTGAGCCGCTGTAGGTTTGGGGTGCAGCATTGAGTCGCTGTAGGATTGGGGTGCAGCATTGAGTCGCTGTAGGTTTGGTGTGTAGCATTGAGACGCTGGAGGGTTTGGGGTGTAGCATTGAGTCGTTGGAGGGTTTGGGGTGTAGCATTGAGTCGTTGGAGGGTTTGGGGTGTAGCATTGAGCCGCTGTAGGTTTGGGGTGTAGCATTGAGTCGCTGTAGGTTTGGGGTGTAGCATTGAGCCGCTGGATGGTTTGGGGTGTAGCATTGAGCCGCTGTAGGTTTGGGGTGTAGCATTGAGTCGCTGTAGGTTTGGGGTGGTTTGGGGTGTAGCATTGAGTCGCTGTAGGTTTGGGGTGTAGCATTGAGTCGCTGTAGGTTTGGGGTGTAGCATTGAGCCGCTGTAGGTTTGGGGTGTAACATTGAGTCGCTGTAGGTTTGGGGTGTAGCATTGAGCCGCTGGAGGGTTTGGGGTGTAGCATTGAGCCGCTGTAGGTTTGGGGTGTAGCATTGAGCCGCTGTAGGTTTGGGGTGTAGCATTGAGTCGCTGTAGGTTTGGGGTGTAGCATTGAGCCGCTGTAGGTTTGGGGTGTAGCATTGAGCCGCTGTAGGTTTGGGGTGTAGCATTGAGTCGCTGTAGGTTTGGGGTGTAGCATTAATGGCCGCCGATATTTCTCTTTTCTCCACTAATCCAGTCGAGCACGATGAAGGTGCTGCTCATGGTCATGAATATGAAACCCAGAGCTGTGAAACACGCAGCCTGAAAACACAAAGAAGATGTAGAACCATTCGGCCCTCAATGTAGAACCATCAGGCCCTCAGCTTTCCCTTCGCCTGTCTATCATCTATCTATCATCTATCCATCTATCTATCCATCTTATCTATCTATCTATCCATCCATCCATCCTCCCTCTCAGCTCATACCTGGATCTTGGGTCTGGAGGTCATGGGCTCCAGGTCAGTGGGGATGATGCGGATGTAGAAGAGTCCAGGAAGGATGAAGATCAGACTGGGAGCCGTGGTCGCCCCTGAGAGGATCATCGTCATCGTGTGTTCTTGGTTGCACATGTTGGGTTTTATATTTTAACTTCAGAAAGAATAAATAACAACGGAGCTTCTCCAGCTCTTCTTCCCCTCCGTCAGAAACCCACCACTGATGCCGAAGATGTCTCTAATGTTCGGAACGAGAATGACGAGCAGGTTGACCACGAAGAGCAGACACACGGCGATGGCGATGTGCCGCAGCCAATGGAAAGCCTTCTCTGGGAACAGCAGCTGCTGCAGGGCTCTGCGGATCTGAGGACCAGAGGATCACAGGTGATGAGTTCCTCAGGTAGGATGTAGAGAACGGACTGCAGAGCGTCACACACACACCTGTGGCCTCCAGAGTTCAGAGCCACGATGACACCAACGTATCATCACATCTATCAGATGAAGGCTTGAGCGACATCAGCTTAACTTCTGACTAGAAGCAGAGTAGAAGTGAATAACATGAGCCATGGTTCAGGGACCCAACACCAGGGACCAGGTGCGTGTCAAGGTGCATGTCAGGGTGTCAGGGTGCGTGTCAGGGGGTCAGGGTGTCAAGGTGCGTGTCAAGGTGGGGGTCAGGGTGTGTGTCAGGGTGTCAAGGTGCATGTCAGGGTGTCAAGGTGCGTGTCAAGGTGGGGGTCAGGGTGCGTGTCAGGGTGTCAAGGTGCGTGTCAAGGTGGGGGTCAGGGTGCGTGTCAGGGTGTCAAGGTGTGTCAAGGTGCATGTCAGGGTGTCAAGGTGCGTGTCAAGGTGCGTGTCAGGTGCGTGTCAGGGTGCGTGTCAGGGTGTCAAGGTGCGGGTCAAGGTGCGTGTCAGGGTGTCAAGGTGCGGGTCAGGGTGGGTGTCAAGGTGCGGGTCAGGGTGTGTGTCAGGGTGTCAAGGTGCGTGTCAGGGTGTTAGGTGCGTGTCAGGGTGTTAAGGTGCGTGTCAGGGTGTTAAGGTGCGTGTCAGGGTGTCAGGTGCGTGTCAGGGTGTTAAGGTGCGTGTCAGGGTGTCAGGTGCGTGTCAGGGTGTTAAGGTGCGTGTCAGGGTGTCAGGTGCGTGTCAGGGTGTTAAGGTGCGTGTCAGGGGGTCAGGTGCGTGTCAGGGTGTTAAGGTGCGTGTCAGGGTGTTAAGGTGCGTGTCAGGGGGTCAGGTGCGTGTCAGGGTGTTAAGGTGCGTGTCAGGTGCGTGTCAGGGTGTTAAGGTGCGTGTCAGGGTGTTAAGGTGCGTGTCAGGGTGTTAAGGTGCGTGTCAGGGGGTCAGGTGCGTGTCAGGGTGTTAAGGTGCGTGTCAGGGGGTCAGGTGCGTGTCAGGGTGTTAAGGTGCGTGTCAGGGTGTTAAGGTGCGTGTCAGGGGGTCAGGTGCGTGTCAGGGTGTTAAGGTGCGTGTCAGGGTGTTAAGGTGCGTGTCAGGGGGTCAGGTGCGTGTCAGGGTGTTAAGGTGCGTGTCAGGGTGTCAGGTGCGTGTCAGGGTGTCAGGTGCGTGTCAGGGGGTCAGGGTGTCAGGTGCGTGTCAGGGTGTTAAGGTGCGTGTTAAGGTGCGTGTCAGGGTGTTAGGTGCGTGTCAGGGTGTTAAGGTGCGTGTCAGGGTGTTAAGGTGCGTGTCAGGGGGTCAGGGTGTCAGGTGCGAGTGTTCTTACCGGATACAGAACCACGGGGACGGTCAGGGTGACGGCCACTAGGACGGCCACACGCACACACAGGATCAGAGAGTCCAGAGGGTCCACCTTACTGTAGTTAAGGAGGAGCTCTGCTTCAGTGTTCTCTACACACACACACACACACACACACACACGTGTGAGACCCCGCTGCCATGGGCCGTGTCCTCCCCCGGCTCAGAGGGTCTCTCACCGTAGAAGGTCAGGTATCCGAAGGTGGCGGTGAAGGAGTACATGACGAACATGCCCAGGATGGAGGCGCTGCCCACGCCCTGCATCCGCCTCCTGGTGGGGCTGCGGGGCGAGAGGGAGGACGTCAAGAGACCAGCAGGGGGGGGGACCCAGAGCTGGGTCTGTCTTCATGCTGCAGTGAGGGCCACAGGTGGGGGGCCAGGGCCACAGGTTGGTGGCAGCGCAGCAGAATCATCCTGAACTGAGACTCATTAACGGGAAGTTTGGGGAATACTTAAGTTTTAAGGTTTTGAGCCACTTTAAAGCAGGAATGTGTCCAACACCCTGTCTTCATGGTACGGTCCATACGGGTCGTCATGGTTCGGTCCATACGGGTCGTCATGGTTCGGTCCATACGGGTCTTCATGGTTCGGTCCATACGGGTCTTCATGGTACGGTCCATACGGGTCTTCATGGTACGGTCCATACGGGTCGTCATGGTTCGGTCCATACGGGTCTTCATGGTTCGGTCCATACGGGTCTTCATGGTACGGTCCATACGGGTCTTCATGGTTCGGTCCATACGGGTCTTCATGGTTCGGTCCATACGGGTCTTCATGGTTCGGTCCATACGGGTCTTCATGGTACGGTCCATACGGGTCTTCATGGTTCGGTCCATACGGGTCTTCATGGTACGGTCCATACGGGTCTTCATGGTACGGTCCATACGGGTCTTCATGGTACGGTCCATACGGGTCTTCATGGTACGGTCCATACGGGTCTTCATGGTACGGTCCATACGGGTCTTCATGGTACGGTCCATACGGGTCTTCATGGTACGGTCCATACGGGTCTTCATGGTACGGTCCATACGGGTCTTCATGGTACGGTCCATACGGCTCTTCATGGTACGGTCCATACGGGTCTTCATGGTACGGTCCATACGGGTCTTCATGGTACGGTCCATACGGGTCTTCATGGTACGGTCCATACGGGTCTTCATGGTACGGTCCATACGGGTCTTCATGGTACGGTCCATACGGGTCTTCATGGTACGGTCCATGCGGGTCTTCATGGTACGGGTCTTTATGGTACAGTCCATATGGGTCTTCATGGTACAGTCCATATGGGTCTTTATGGTACAGTCCATATGGGTCTTCATGGTATAGTCCATGGGTCTTTATGGTACAGTCCATATGGGTCTTTATGGTACAGTCCATATGGGTCTTCATGGTACAGTCCATATGGGTCTTCATGGTACAGTCCATATGGGTCTTCATGGTACAGTCCATATGGGTCTTCATGGTACAGTCCATATGGGTCTTTATGGTACAGTCCATATGGGTCTTCATGGTACAGTCCATATGGGTCTTCATAGTACAGTCCATGCGGGTCTTTATGGTACAGTCCATACGGGTCTTTATGGTACAGTCCATGCGGGTCTTTATGGTACAGTCCATATGGGTCTTTATGGTACAGTCCATATGGGTCTTCATGGTACAGTCCATATGGGTCTTCATGGTACAGTCCATATGGGTCTTCATGGTACAGTCCATATGGGTCTTCATAGTACAGTCCATATGGGTCTTCATGGTTCTGTCCATACGGGTCTTCATGGTACGGTCCATACGGGTCTTCATGGTTCGGTCCATACGGGTCTTCATGGTACGGTCCATACGGGTCTTCATGGTTCGGTCCATACGGGTCTTCATGGTTCGGTCCATACGGGTCTTCATGGTTCGGTCCATACGGGTCTTCATGGTTCGGTCCATACGGGTCTTCATGGTTCGGTCCATACGGGTCTTCATGGTACGGTCCATACGGGTCTTCATGGTACGGTCCATACGGGTCTTCATGGTACGGTCCATACGGGTCTTCATGGTACGGTCCATACGGGTCTTCATGGTACGGTCCATACGGGTCTTCATGGTTCGGTCCATACGGGTCTTCATGGTACGGTCCATACGGGTCTTCATGGTACGGTCCATACGGGTCTTCATGGTACGGTCCATACGGGTCGTCATGGTTCGGTCCATACGGGTCTTCATGGTTCGGTCCATACGGGTCTTAATGGTTCGGTCCATACGGGTCTTCATGGTTCGGTCCATACGGGTCTTCATGGTTCGGTCCATACGGGTCTTCATGGTTTGGTCCATACGGGTCTTAATGGTTTGGTCCATACGGGTCTTCATGGTACGGTCCATACGGGTCTTCATGGTTCGGTCCATACGGGTCTTCATGGTACGGTCCATACGGGTCTTCATGGTACGGTCCATACGGGTCTTCATGGTACGGTCCATACGGGTCTTCATGGTACGGTCCATACGGGTCTTCATGGTACGGTCCATACGGGTCTTCATGGTACGGTCCATGCGGGTCTTTATGGTACAGTCCATACGGGTCTTTATGGTACAGTCCATATGGGTCTTCATAGTACAGTCCATATGGGTCTTTATGGTATAGTCCATGCGGGTCTTTATGGTACAGTCCATATGGGTCTTTATGGTACAGTCCATATGGGTCTTCATGGTACAGTCCATATGGGTCTTCATGGTACAGTCCATATGGGTCTTCATGGTACAGTCCATATGGGTCTTCATGGTACAGTCCATATGGGTCTTTATGGTACAGTCCATATGGGTCTTCATGGTACAGTCCATATGGGTCTTCATAGTACAGTCCATGCGGGTCTTTATGGTACAGTCCATACGGGTCTTTATGGTACAGTCCATGCGGGTCTTTATGGTACAGTCCATATGGGTCTTTATGGTACAGTCCATATGGGTCTTTATGGTACAGTCCATATGGGTCTTCATGGTACAGTCCATATGGGTCTTCATGGTACAGTCCATATGGGTCTTCATGGTACAGTCCATATGGGTCTTCATAGTACAGTCCATATGGGTCTTCATGGTTCTGTCCATACGGGTCTTCATGGTACGGTCCATACGGGTCTTCATGGTTCGGTCCATACGGGTCTTCATGGTTCGGTCCATACGGGTCTTCATGGTTCGGTCCATACGGGTCTTCATGGTTCGGTCCATACGGGTCTTCATGGTTCGGTCCATATGGGTTTTCATGGTACGGTCCATACGGGTCTTCATGGTTCGGTCCATACGGGTCTTCATGGTATGGTCCATACGGGTCTTCATGGTACGGTCCATACGGGTCTTCATGGTACGGTCCATACGGGTCGTCATGGTTCGGTCCATACGGGTCGTCATGGTTCGGTCCATACGGGTCTTCATGGTTCGGTCCATACGGGTCTTCATGGTACGGTCCATACGGGTCTTAATGGTTCGGTCCATACGGGTCTTCATGGTTCGGTCCATACGGGTCTTCATGGTTTGGTCCATACGGGTCTTCATGGTTCGGTCCATACGGGTCTTCATGGTACGGTCCATACGGGTCTTCATGGTTCGGTCCATACGGGTCTTCATGGTACGGTCCATACGGGTCTTCATGGTACGGTCCATACGGGTCTTCATGGTACGGTCCATACGGGTCTTCATGGTACAGTCCATATGGGTCTTCATGGTACGGGTCTTTATGGTACAGTCCATATGGGTCTTTATGGTACAGTCCATATGGGTCTTCATGGTACAGTCCATATGGGTCTTTATGGTATAGTCCATGCGGGTCTTTATGGTACAGTCCATATGGGTCTTTATGGTACAGTCCATATGGGTCTTCATGGTACAGTCCATATGGGTCTTCATGGTACAGTCCATATGGGTCTTCATAGTACAGTCCATATGGGTCTTTATGGTACAGTCCATATGGGTCTTTATGGTACAGTCCATGCGGGTCTTTATGGTACAGTCCATACGGGTCTTTATGGTACAGTCCATGCGGGTCTTTATGGTACAGTCCATATGGGTCTTTATGGTACAGTCCATATGGGTCTTTATGGTACAGTCCATATGGGTCTTCATGGTACAGTCCATATGGGTCTTCATGGTACAGTCCATATGGGTCTTTATGGTACAGTCCATATGGGTCTTCATGGTACAGTCCATATGGGTCTTCATAGTACAGTCCATGCGGGTCTTTATGGTACAGTCCATGCGGGTCTTTATGGTACAGTCCATATGGGTCTTCATAGTACAGTCCATGCGGGTTGTGGAGGATGTAAGGATGAGTTCTTACTTGCTCAGCTCTGTGTAGATGGGAAGAACTTCAGGATGACACACGAAGGCGAAGGCCAGGATGGGGATGGTGTACGCCGTCTGCAACCCAAGAGCATTCAGCAGGATGAGCCTCCAGCCGGGGGAGGCACACAAGCTCCCAACAGGCCTCTGAACTCGGCCTAGAGGAACTCTTCTAATGCAATCGGCCGTGTGCTCTGGGGTCTGACCTCCTGGTTGATGGTGAAGTATTTGGTGGTGCACGAGTCCTCTGACACGGCGCTCACGGAGAAGTTGCCGAACACTTCCAGAGGGCAAGCGATGTTGAATTTCTTGTAGATGACCTGACGGAGCAGAGAAGGAGAGCTTGAGGTCGGCTTAGGGACCGTCTGTTTGAGGCCTGAACGTCTTCCTGACTCCAGGCGGTCAGGGAGCTCTGGCTGCAGGTCCTCGGCAGGTGGCTTGTTAAACCTCTTCAAGACGACATGAAGACACAAGATGCTTTAATAACTTGAGTTCTCCCCGTGGTCTCTGAGTCTATCTCACCCAGGAGCCACTGAAGACCCCCTAAAGGACTGCGGGGGTCCAGCCGGCCTCCTGCCTCCGGGGCCCTGACGGATGCCCCTGTTCTTTAGGGAGTTCTTCCTGATCCCATGTGAGGTCAAAGGTCAGGGATGTGGTATGAAATAATACAAATACATGGTCTCATGAGCTAATAACCGTTACTAAGGCGATGACTATGACACGATACATGAGAGATGTAGTCATGGTGACATGGTGGTCCCTCCACAGCCTCCATAGAGTGAAGACCCACAGACTCACCGCAGAGAGGAAGAAGACCATGCAGGCCAGAGAGAAGCCGCTGGTATAGCCAAGATACCCTGAGGACGTAGAAGACACGCTCAGACACACACAGACGGGTCACATGACGTCTGCTTCCGCCCGGAAGGAGGATCCTCCACAAGAGTTCTTCACTTTTTGGGAGTTTTCCTGATCTGATGTGAGGTCAAAGGTTAGAGGATGTGTGCAGATTGTAACGCTCTTTGAGGGGAGGTTGGAATTTGTGATTTTGGGCAAGAAAACAGATTTCATGTAGTGCTGTCTGATTTTTAAAATCATTTTGCCCTCAATCATTTAGTCGTGATAATCTGATACAGCAGTAAAACAATAGAGCCTGATTTAAAAATACATGAATGATGATGTAAGAAAACATTGTATTTGTTTTAATGTCGTGATCATTCATGAACGGGGATTTTATGATTTCCTTATTTATGATTGTTTATTTGTTTTTCAATGGAATCACTACAACATGGCGTGATCCAATGAAAGTATTTTATTTTAGGACTATTTAGAATATTTGGACGTTACCGAGATAATAACGTAAAGCACTATTTTTGTGATGTATTTTGGTCTACGCGGGTTTGATTCACCAGATGAGACCAGAACAGCACCGCGACCCAAAGAAAGACATCCGCACAGACAGAGTGGTGACGGTCCCGAGAGCAGAGGGCGCGACCTCTGGAGGTCATCAGTAGGCGGCTCGTCGTACCCAGGTGCTTCATCAGGGCCAGTGGGAGGATGACGCTCACAGTCACGATGATGATCAGATAGTTTCCATTCATGAACCAGTCTCTGCACACGCACGCACGCACACACACACACACAGTAAAACAAACATGTGAAAAAAAACTCAAACTGCAATTGGAGTTCTTTTGTAAAACGTCTCTGGGTCAAAGCTCCAGGTCTCCAAATCAAAGTGCACCAGGCAGAGGGTGATACGAGTAACCAGATACAGTCTATGATTAAATGTGAGTTGGCTGACTGAACTCGTCATTACAGAACCAAATGTGCAGAGACGCGCTGCTAAAAATAGTCCAGAACAGATCCTCCTCCTGTCAGCTGCGTGAGGAACTGACTCAATATTATTCTAAGATGAATCGGTGTGTGAGACGTGAGCGGACGGTCGTCCAACATGCAGAGAGAGGGACACCTCCTATTATCTCCTGCACACTAATAATAAATGTCATAAAATGTGTTGCATTTACAGAACTGAGTTGAACTCACCCAGAGTTGGACGTCTGGCCCAGGAAGGCCTGGATGACCAGCGGCAGCTCCGATTTGACGATGAACAGGTAGCTGGACATGCCTGCAGGGGGACAGTGTTTATGAGAGGACACATGTCTTCAACACCATCATGATGTCGGAGCCCCACCTGACCCTTACCTCACCTACATACAGGAGTCTTACCTCCAATGTTATGCAGCGTGATCATGACAGCGGCGATGATCTTCCCCGGTTGACCGAAAGCTCTCAGGCCGAGCTGCTCGTAGGCCCGAATACCTGCAGAGTGTCACAAGGTGTTAACCGACACTGACCTCCGCACTGATCTGATGAGAACTCCACGTCGATGAAGCCTCACCCACAACCCCAGCGCTGCGGAGCAGCAGGTGGACGGAGTAGCAGGACAGCCCGGCGATGCATGTCAGGAGGATCCTGTGAACACAAACAGTCACTTCACTCCTCGGGCTCAGTGAGTTCAGTACGTTGTGTATTGCTCAGCTTCGGGGCTACGGTGGAGAAAAAAGAGTATTATTCTTGGAAGCCTTGGAAATACTTTCTGAAAGATGCAGACAGATGTTTTTTACTAGAAATATGTATTTTGTAGGAAACCAAGTACAAAGGGCAATTCAAAGATATTTCTATCTAAGATGTATTTGGACGTGAAACCTCGAACTGTCCCCTGTCCACAGGGGGCCGGCGTAGTTCCTGGTGGTTGATCCTCTTGGGACATCTACATCTGGTTGGATGTCTGTCGTTAGTTGAATCACTCATCTCTCACTATGGCTGGATGTGGCCTTCACTCACGAGTCACCACCCCCAGCCATTCCCTCTAGCCACCAGATGCCAGCGGTCTCATCGCACCCCTCCAACCTTCTTTCCACCCTTCTCATTCCTTATCCCCCTGGATCCCTTCATTCCTTCCTTCCTCATCCCCAACCCTTCCTCCCTCTACCCCAACCCTTCCTCCTTCTACCCCATCCTACAACCCTTCCTCCCTCTATCCCCATCCCTTCCTCCCTCTACCCCACCCCCAACCCTTTCTCCTTCTACCCCACCCCCAACCCTTCCTCCCCAACCCTTCCTCCCTCTACCCCATCCCCAACCCTTCCTCCTTCTACCCCATCCCCAACCCTTCCTCCTTCTACCCCATCCTACAACCCTTCCTCCCTCTACCCCATCCCCAACCCTTCCTCCTTCTACCCCATCCTACAACCCTTCCTCCCTCTACCCCCATCCCTTCCTCCCTCTACCCCATCCCCAACCCTTCCTCCCTCTACCCCATCCCCAACCCTTCCTCCTTCTACCCCATCCTACAACCCTTCCTCCCTCTACCCCATCCCCAACCCTTCCTCCCTCTACCTCATCCCCAACCCTTCCTCCCTCTACCTCATCCCCAACCCTTCCTCCCTCTACCCTCATCCCCAACCCTTCCTCCCTCTACCCCATCCCCAACCCTTCCTCCTTCTACCCCATCCCCAACCCTTCCTCCTTCTACCCCATCCTACAACCCTTCCTCCCTCTACCCCCATCCCTTCCTCCCTCTACCCCATCCCCAACCCTTCCTCCCTCTACCCCATCCTACAACCCTTCCTACCCCATCCCCAACCCTTCCTCCCTCTACCCCATCCCCAACCCTTCCTCCCTCTACCTCATCCCCAACCCTTCCTCCATCTACCCCATCCCCAACCCTTCCTCCCTCTACCCCATCCTACAACCCTTCCTCCCTCTACCCCATCCCCAACCCTTCCTCCCTCTACCCCATCCCCAACCCTTCCTCCCTCTACCCCATCCCCAACCCTTCCTCCCTCTACCCCATCCCCAACCCTTCCTCCCTCTACTCCATCCTACAACCCTTCCTCCTTCTACCCCATCCCCAACCCTTCCTCCCTCTACCTCATCCCCAGCCCTTCCTCCCTCTACCTCATCCCCAACCCTTCCTCCCTCTACCCCCATCCCAACCCTTCCTCCCTCTACCTCATCCCCAACCCTTCCTCCCTCTACCCCCATCCCCAACCCTTCCTCCCTCTACCCTCATCCCCAACCCTTCCTCCCTCTACCCCATCCCCAACCCTTCCTCCTTCTACCCCATCCCCAACCCTTCCTCCCTCTACCCCATCCTACAACCCTTCCTCCCTCTACCCCATCCTACAACCCTTCCTCCCTCTACCCCATCCCCAACCCTTCCTCCTTCTACCCCATCCCCAACCCTTCCTCCTTCTACCCCATCCTACAACCCTTCCTCCTTCTACCCCATCCTACAACCCTTCCTCCCTCTACCCCCATCCCTTCCTCCCTCTACCCCACCCCCAACCCTTCCTCCCTCTACCCCTTCCTCCCTCTACCCCATCTACACCCCTTCCTCCCTTGACCCCCATCCCTACAATACTCCATCTCCCAATAAACCATGTGTACCCCTTGTCGCCATCAGCGTGGTCTTTGTTGGTGAAGTGTAGATATGTGCGGTGCTTACAGGAAGAGGACGATGCCGGTGTTGGACATGGCGTATGACAGACCAAGAATGCCGCTGCCCATGATGGCATTGCTCAGGTTGAAGATGGACATACCAACGGAGGTTTTACCCTCAAACTGGAAAAGATGCCAGACGGGAATATTAACTTAAGACATAATAACGGAAATGACTATGTTGGGAAGCAGTTTGTGATGTGTCATTATAATTCATGTATCGTGTGTCTTGTGGCTCACACTCACATCTGTGAACTGAGGCGTCTTTGATCCATCACGCTTCTGCAGGAACTTCTCCTCCTCTGGTGGGATCCTGTCGTATCCATCAAACAGAAAAACAAACACCACACAACTTGCTGATATGAACACAGTCGGGTGAGCAAGAATGCACAGTGGGCCAGGAAACATACCCTGCCTCCACGGGAACAGCGTCGTCATGGCGATTTCCATTTGTTAGCTTCTGCAGCTCCATACTCACGACAGGGACATAGGTGGCCTGACTCCGTCAGATAGAAGGCATTCGTTTAAAGAAGGACAAGGGATAGAAAGGGGGAATCTGCAAAAGAAGGCACACGACTCATCTTAACAGCCGCTCATGCAGAATGTTATGTTGACTTTACTGGCTGGGGAATGCTGCTGGGTATTTTTATCCAGGCTGGTTTTGGTCCAAAAAGACCAGACCAGAGGTCTCAGTGGACTGCGGGTCTGCCTTGTGTCACCTTTAGGCTCACGCCAGGACGACTTCATGCTCACTGGGATCCTTCATGAAGGGATTGGAGATGGATCTGAGTACAGAGAACCCTCCGGGTCCTACATCCAAACCTCCCGCTGCCCGTTACTGATTGGCTCTTGGATGTAACATGAGGAGCAGAGACAATGTGCAACCAACCAGAGAGCCAATCAGATGCAGAGCAGTGAGCCAGGGAAGCAGCAGTTTGAACACCTGTGGCCTCAGGACCATTCCTGTGGATGAGTCAGACCCCAAGGCCTGAAACTAGACCAGCAGCCCCAGAGCTCAGCCAATGAGACAACACAAATACAGCCGCCGCCTGAGAGCCAGAGATCCAGTGGTACCGGCTGAGAAGAACCGCAGGAACCAGAGAGGGAGGATGCACATTCAGACGAGCCGCCACGGGGCTTCAGACGAGGAGCTAGAGCAATGAGACCTGGAGACATGTTCACAGAGGACCGACTCAGACTACCTCCATGTCAGACCGGGTGTCAGGAGCCAATGGGAGGCGTCCCCCACGCCATGTACCCAGCTGGTCCTCAACCCGGTTCCTACCTAGACCAGTCCGGACTAAAGGACTTGAACAGACTTTACTGCTGGGCTCTGTTGACCTGCACATGACTGCTGTGGTCTGGATCTCCTGAAGCTGAGGAGAGTTCTTGGTTCTCTGAATCGGTTTATATTTAAATGTGAATGCAGTCGTAAATGTTCTGTAAAGTTTGAGCTTCAACCGGTGAGAATGTTCTCCAAGATAAAGAATCTTATGTTGAATACATGTCAGCAGGACTATGTGAACTTCATATTGGTACACAGTCCTATAGCTGCTGGTCTAGACCCCCTACAGGTCTCATTGGTGCACAGTCCTCCTGCAGGGTCGCTGCTGGTCTAGACCCCCTAGCTGATTCCACGGTGGTGACTGTAACGAGATGAATGTCTCGTGGTAGTCCCCCGTGTCCTCAGGAGAGCAACGTGTCTCTAGATAAGAGTCCTGATGAAGGACACGCCGATAACGGTGAGAAGGACCTCCCTGTTCAAACAGCGCGGTCACATGACCTCCATGACCTCCAGGACCCCGTTCACGTTTCATGACCAGAGACCTCATGATGCTGCTGGGCAGGTGACCCCCCCCCCCCTGCATCAGGGTGGACCTGTAGACGTGACTCCTGCTGGGTGGAGGTGTGTTTCTGCAGCTCACGGTCACACCGCATCGAGCAGCTGTTTGAAGCCACTGTGTCACCCGTAGGGAGTCATCCTGCTCCCGTGATGCAGGTGCACCCACCCATCCTCTGCACCAATCAGGTCACAGAGTTTGGTGCCAAAGACATATTTACAGTAGTAAACAGAAGCTTCAGCCTCGTGGTGCTGTGAGTCAGAGGGCCACCAGGACCTCGAGGACTGAGGCTCCACCACGGTCCACAAGAGGGCTAATTAACTAAATAAACAGGAAGTTATTGTAACTCATTAGACATGAAGAAGTTTTAAACCTCTTTACAGAAGCAACATCTTCAACGTGACCCAGGACCAGGAAGTGGACCGGTTGGCCCGGTTCTCCAGGCATGGACTGTGTAGATGTTTATATAACACGATGACATCATGTGTTCATCTAGCCGAGCTATTGGACCGCATGACCTCATCGCTCACGGGGTCCTCCTGAGCCGCCTGCTGGTTGTGTTGTATGTTGTTGACACATTAAATACTGAGAGCACCACATGGAGCTCATGGGGAGGACTCTGATCACTAAACATACACGTTCACCGAGGAGAGGATCCAGAAGGATTCTCATGTTCATTCTGCAGAGAACGGAGTTCACCATGACTCACTGAGGAAGCCTGCTTCACAGAGCGCTCCCCCCCCCTCTCCCTCTATCACCCACGTGGCAGTAGAGCAGCTCCACCTCAGAAGAAGAGTGAGGGACTTACCGGCAGCTCCAGAAGCAGACCCAGGTCTGTGGACCAGGATCCGGATCAGGGCTCTAGTGTGGTGTGGAGGAGGTCTCACTGGCTGGTTCTGGAGCCCCAAAGAGGAGCAGGGCGTCTTGGAGGGCTAGAGAGAGGCCAGCATGTGGAGCCGGGAGGAGGAGGAGGAGGAGGAGGAGGAGGAGGAGGAGGAGGAGGAGGAGGAGGAGGAGGAGGAGGAGGAGGAGGAGGAGGAGGAGGAGGAGGAGGAGGAGGAGGAGGAGGAGGAGGAGGAGGAGGAGGAGGAGGAGGAGGAGGAGGAGGAGGAGGAGGAGGAGGAGGAGGAGGCCGGTCTCAGGTTTCCTGTGACGCCACAGAGACCCTCCTCTTCTCCGGGAGCAGGAAACGTGAACTTGTGGCTGTGATGGGTCCTCAGAGGGAACGGGCTTCTACACGGACGCCTCACAGAGGGGGGATTGTTCCCATGCTCCACTCCGGCCTCAGACCGGTGGACATGAGACATGAGAACATAGGGACATGAGGACATGTCTTCATATCTTCATGTCCTCATTCCCCTGGTGTTCTCTGTCCACACAGGAACACACTGTGTGTGTGTGTGAGAGCTCTGGCACTTTTCAGCGTGGGTTCCCTCCATCAGCAGCATTAGCTAACGTAAATATATGTAGCTAACGCAAATATATGTAGCTAACGTGAGTATGCGGCTAACGTGAATATGCAGCTAACGTGAATATGCAGCTAACGTGAATATGTAGCTGACGTGAATATGTAGCTAACGTGAATACATGGCTAACGTGAATATGTAGCTAACGTGAATATGTGGCTAACATATATATGTAGCTAATGTGAATATGCAGCTAACGTGAATATGTAGCTAACGTGAATATGTAGCTAATGTGAATACGTAGCTCACGTGAATATGTGGCTAACATGTATATGTAGCTAACGTGAATATTTGGCTAATGTTAATATGCTAATGAGGTAAATAGTTTGTTCTGGTCATAGTTTAACTTGCTAGCATGCTATTGTTTGCTCATTGGCTCTGGACACAAAGACATTAGCTTTGCTTCCCTTGCGATGGACCAATCAGAGTCCTGTGAGGGGCTAGGGGCGGGGCTTCTGTGTGAGACACAGAGCAGCCTCCTGAAGAGGTGACATGATGCTGCAGAAGCATCAGTTCTAAGAAGTGGAGAGAAGAACAAAGCACCATGTTTTATCTTCTCTGTCGATACAACAGTTTACCCGATGGTTCCTCCTCTGGGACCACGAGACCGGAAGTGACGGAGACCCCGGACCCTCAGACATGGACCCAAGACCCAGCGGAAGGAAGAAACCTCGCCAGCTAGTGGCAGAGTGCTCATTGGTGGACATGCTCCATGCTCCTGAACCTGTAGGCTGTGGCCCTCTGCTGGTCCAGGCCGGTATTGCAGAGGTCAATAAAATATTATATTCTATTAATTCTGTTAGTTCTATTCAGACAAACAGAATCACTGGGACAACTTTATTATTACAAAAACAATTTTATAGGGTCCACTATGTATATACACTACCGTTCAAAAGTTTGGGATCACTTAGAAATGACTTTATTTTTCAAAGAAAAGCATTGTTTTTTTCAATGAAGATAACATTAAATCAATCAGAAATACACTCTACATTGTTAATGTGGTAAATGACTATTCTAGGTGGAAACGTCTGGTTTCTAATGAAATATCTCCAGAGGTGTATAGAGGCCCATTTCCATCATCACTCCAGTGTTCTAATGGTACATTGTGTTATCGCCTTAGAAGACTAATGGATGATTAGAAAACCCTTGAAAACCCTTGTGCAATTATGTTAGCACAGCTGAAAACTGTTTTGCTGATGAGAGAAGCTATAAAACTGGCCTTCCTTTGAGCTAGTTGATTATCTGGAGCATCACATTTGTGGGTTCGATAAGTCTCTCAAAATGGCCAGAAAAAAAGAAGTTTCATGTGAAACTCGCCAGTCTATTCTTGTTCTTAGAAATGAAGGCTATTCCATGCAAGAAATTGCAAAGAAACTGAAAATGTCCTCCAGCGGTGTGTACTACTCCCTTCAGAGAACAGCACAAACGGGCTCTAACCAGAGCAGAAAGAGAAGTGGGAGGCCCCGGTGCACCACTCACCAACAAGACAAGTGCCTTAGAGTCTCCCCTTTGAGAAAGAAACGCCCCACAGGGCCTCAACTGGCAGCTTCTTTTAATGGTACCGCAAAACACCAGTGTCAACGTCGACAGTGAAGAGGCGACTCCGGGATGCTGGCCTTCTAGGCAGAGTGGCAAAGAAAAAGCCATATCTGAGACTGGCCAATGAAAAGAAAAGATTGGTATGGGCAAAAGAACACAGGCATTGGACAGAGGAAGATTGGAAAAAGGTGTTCTGGACAGATGAATCCAAGTTTGAGGTGTTTGGATCACACAGAAGAACATTTGTGAGACGCAGAACAGGTGAAAAGATGCTGAAAGAGTGCCTGACACCATCTGTCAAGCATGGTGGAGGTCATGTGATGGTCTGGGGCTGCTTTGGTGCTGGTAAAGTGGGAGATTTGTACCAGGTCAAAGGGATTTTAAATAAGGAAGGCTATCACTCCATTTGGCAACGCCATGCCATACCCTGTGGGCAGCGCTTGATTGGAGCCAATGTCCTCCTCCAACAGGACAATGACCCAAAGCACACCTCCACATTGTGCAAGAACTCTTGAGGGAAGAAGCAGGCAGCTTGCTGTCTGTAATGGAGTGGCCAGTCACCAGATCTCAACCCCATTGAGCTGTTGTGGGAGCAGCTTGACCGTATGGTCCGCAAGAAGTGCCCATCAAGCCAATCCAACTTGTGGAGGTGCTTCAGGAAGCGTGGGGTGACATTTCAACAGATTACCTCAACAAATTAACAGCTAGAATGACAAAGGTCTGCAATGCTGGAATTGCTGCAAAAGGAGCATTCTTTGACGAAAGCAAAGTTTGAAGAAAAAAATTAATACTTCAAATACAAATCATTATTTATAACCTTGTCAATGTCTTGACTATATTTTCTATACATTTTGCAACTCATTTGATAAATAAAAGTGAGTTTTCATGGAAAACACGAAATTGTCTGGGTGATCCCAAACTTTTGAACGGTAGTGTATATCATGAAGCTGAGTTGTTCCTCATCCGATGTGAGGTCAAAGGTCAGGGATGTCTCTGGTACAGGTTGTGATTTGTGTTTTTGGGGCTTTACAAAATAAACTGAATTTAATTGAACCGTCCTCACGTGGACTCATTTAGTTATGACGTAACCTTTCATTATTGATTTAGCAGGTTGTAGTCCTTAAACGTCAAGCTTCTCCAGTCACACACACACACACGACTTTAGTGACTTTGCTACGAGTATACCCGGTGGTCAATGTTCATAGCTACGATGAACCCAGACCTTCAAAATAAAGGTCTGACCATGGAAACTAAACCTCTCGGACGGCGCGTTCTGCCCTTTATCGGAGAAGCATCCGGTTCACTCGTCATTCCGTCCAGGTGAATGTTTTGGTGTGAGTTGTTTCACACGCATGAAGATCGCTGGTGTTATTCCGACTCGATGCCAGAAAGGAACCGATCTCGTTATCTCCGCGGGCTTTTACTCTGAAGGTTGTTTCCGGAAGTCCTCTGTGAGCCGCACGCGCACGCCACCGGAGGCTTGTTGTGTCTGCAGCTCGCGAGGAATAGCTGAGCCCGCGAGGACCGAACCGGGACGAAGTCTGGTCCTCCTGGAGCTCCGCGGCGGCTCGGCGAGCTGCTCGAGCCCGGGCAGCGGGACCCGGAGGCCGGCCGGCTCCTCGCCGCGTGGCGGGGGAAGGAGCGCGTTGTCCGGGAGCCGCGAGACAAAGAGCCGCTCCATTGTGACGGAGCCGCGCAGGTCCCGCGGGAAGAGTAAGAAACCACGAGGAGGAGGAGCAGGTTGATGTTGTTGTTGTTGTTAGTCACTTTAATGACGAGGAGCGGGCTCATGGATCAGAGTGAGCACGTGTAGTTACTCCAGAGCAGCGGCTCCCCCCGGGCAGCAGCACGGCTCCAGCGGTCCGGGGCGAGGGTCCCCCAGCCTGCGGTCTGAGACCAGTGTGACCCACGTGGTTCCCCTGAAGCCCGATGACGACACACCGTAGTGCCAAGTCATCAACTTGGAGAACCAGACATGTGACCACAGATGTCACCTGACCATGTGACACACCTGTTCTGTTGCAGTCTCTGTGTAGTGGACCTGCTCCTGCTGGCTGACCTCCTGCCGCTGTGGACAGGTGAGGCCGGCGCTCCAGCCATGACCTCTGGGAGCAGCAGCCAGCCCGATGGAGAGAGCTCACCTGCCCAGGCTTTAGTCCCGCCCCTCGTCCTCACCCACCTGATCGAAGGCTTCGTGATCCAGGAGGGGGCCGAGCCGTTCCCCGTGAGTGGAGAAGAGATAAGATAAGATATATACTTTATTAATCCACAAGGGGAAATTAGTCCTCTGCATTTAACCCATCCTTAGTTATTAAGGAGCAGTGGGCTGCAGTGATGCGCCCGGGAAGCAACTGGGGGTTCAGTGCCTTGCTCAAGGACACTTCGACTTGCAACTAATGGGGAGAGCGGGGATCGAACCGACAACCTTGGGGTTGCAGGACGACCCCCTTACCCCACTGAGCTACAGCCGCCCTACCGGACCGGCACCGGTCCTCCTGTCCCACGGACCAGGACCACGATGAGACCGACGGCGGTCAAAGACCTGTAGAGGTGACCTGCTCCCCCTAGTGGTGAACAGCGTCATTACACATGCATGAAGGGACTGTGTGTGTCTGCAGGTGGAGCGTCCCTCCTTCTCCATGGACGGCCTCAGGAGACACACGGCAGACCCCCAGCGGGCCGGGGGCCCCGCACAGGGTAACGCTGGGGACACGAGGTTCAGCAGGACTCTGGGGGGACCGCAGGACTCTGTGTGGACAGCAGGACTCTGTGTGGACAGCAGGACTCTGGGGGGACAGCAGGACTCTGTGTGGACAGCAGGACTCTGGGGGGACAGCAGGACTCTGGGGGGACCGCAGGACTCTGGGGGGACAGCAGGACTCTGGGGGGACAGCAGGACTCTGTGTGGACAGCAGGACTCTGGGGGGACAGCAGGACTCTGTGTGGACAGCAGGACTCTGGGGGGACAGCAGGACTCTGTGTGGACAGCAGGACTCTGGGGGGACAGCAGGACTCTGTGTGGACAGCAGGACTCTGGGGGGACAGCAGGACTCTGGGGGGACAGCAGGACTCTGTGTGGACAGCAGGACTCTGTGTGGACAGCAGGACTCTGGGGGGACAGCAGGACTCTGGGGGGACAGCAGGACTCTGTGTGGACCGCAGGACTCTGGGGGGACCGCAGGACTCTGGGGGGACCGCAGGACTCTGGGGGGACAGCAGGACTCTGGGGGGACCGCAGGACTCTGGGGGGACCGCAGGACTCTGGGGGGACAGCAGGACTCTGGGGGGACAGCAGGACTCTGGGGGGACAGCAGGACTCTGGGGGGACCGCAGGACTCTGGGTGGACAGCAGGACTCTGGGGGGACAGCAGGACTCTGTGTGGACAGCAGGACTCTGTGTGGACAGCAGGACTCTGGGGGGACAGCAGGACTCTGTGTGGACAGCAGGACTCTGTGTGGACAGCAGGACTCTGGGGGGACCGCAGGACTCTGGGGGGACAGCAGGACTCTGTGTGGACAGCAGGACTCTGGGGGGACAGCAGGACTCTGGGGGGACAGCAGGACTCTGGGAGGACAGCAGGACTCTGGGGGGACTGCAGGACTCTGGGACATAATGACATAACGGTGTGAGTCCTCTTCACAAGGGGACAAGGCGCTCCGAGAGGAGGTCTCCGGTGGAAGTGGACTTCACGTTGTCGTCGTGCATACCGATCTCCTTCCTCTGGAGCAGGACCCAGGTGCATGCTGGGATGGAACACTGAGAGCCTTGTCTGTCCCCTCAGAGCTGGAGGCCCAGAAGGAGCCCATGCTGACCTGTGAGCTGTGTGGGAAGGTGGACCTGGCCCAGGTCTTCAAGAGGTCCAAGAGGTTCTGCTCCACCGTGTGCGCTAAACGGTAAGAGGAGGCAGGGGCCTCCTGGGGGGACCCCTCCCCGTCCCCCCAGGGGCCTCCTGTGGGGACATGTCTCTAGGAGGTCTCTAGGTGGTCTCTAGGAGGTCTCTAGGAGGTCTCTAGGTGGTCTCTAGGAGGTCTCTTGGTGGTCTCTAGGAGGTCTTCTAGGAGGTCTCTTGGTGGTCTCTAGGTGGTCTCTTGGTGGTCTCTAGGAGGTCTCTTGGGGGTCTCTAGGAGGTCTCTTGGGGGTCTCTAGGATGTATCTTGGGGGTCTCTAGGAGGTATCTTGGGGGTCTCTAGGAGGTCTCTATGGGGTCTCTAGGGGGTCTCTAGGAGGTATCTTGGGGGTCTCTAGGAGGTCTCTATGGGGTCTCTAGGTGGTCTCTAGGGGTCTCTTGGGGGTCTCTAATGTTGCCATGGTACCTGTTGTGCAGCTACAACGTGGGCTGCACCAAGAGGATGGGTCTGTTCCCAAACCGCCGAACCCCCCTGGACCACATGAGGAACCAACGGACCCTCAAGGACGGAGGACTGGAGGGTCACAAGGAGGTGAGACAGAGTGAGATTATACATATAAATATTATATATAAATATTATATATAATATATATAGTACATATATAATACATATATAATATATGTATAATATATATATATAATACATAAATTATATATTATATATAATACATAAATAATATATGTATTATCTATATTATATAATACAAAATATATACTATATTATATAAACTATATAATATATATAAAATACATATATATATAATACATATTTATATATAATATATTAAATACAAATATATATATTATACTATATAATATATATATATAATACATATATATATATAATACATATATATATATAATATATAAAATACATATATATAATACATATATATATATTATATATATACTATATTATATATAATACATATATAATATATATCCTAGATCTTACCTGATGTCTGTCATGATGAAGTCCTCTCCCCTTGTAGACGTCCACCAGTCTGTCCACCGGTCTGTCTCCTGCTCTGGGAGAGTCCAGCCAATGCTCAGACCTGTCCGGCTATGACAGACCCCCGTCCCCCCTGGGGGCCTCGCCCCTCAGCTTCCTGTCCAGTGAGCCGGGCCAGTGGAACATCGAGGAGGTCTACGAGTTCATCTCCTCTCTGCCAGGTGGGCCGGCCTCACATCTCTGGTGGTCCTCATGAGGACCTGACTGCTGGTGGTTCTGGTGGTCCTCATGAGGACCTGACTGCTGGTGGTTCTGGTGGTCCTCATGAGGATCTGACTGTTGGTGGTTCTGCAGGGTGTCTGGACTTTGCCGAGCAGTTCCGCGGCCAGGAGATCGACGGCCAGGCGCTGCTGCTGCTGGAGGAGGACCACCTCATGGGGACCATGAACATCAAGCTGGGCCCGGCGCTCAAGATCTGCGCCCAGATCAGCTCGCTCAGAGACTCGTAGCAGCGCCTCCACACGCTGCCCATCAGGGCCCAGTGCCTTGCTCAAGGACTCATGGACGAGAGGAGCCGGGGATCAAACCCCCGACCCTCTGAGCGCCGGCCTGGCGTCACAGCGTGAGGATGGTGGAGGTCTGTGTTCACTCACAAGAGAACGAAGGAGGAGCCCCGAAGAGAGACCTGGACCTGGAGCTAGACCTGGAGCTGGACCTGGACCTGGACCTGGAGCTGGAGCTAGACCTGGAGCTGGAGCTGGAGCTAGACCTAGACCTGGAGCTAGACCTGGAGCTGGAGCTAGACCTGGAGCTAGACCTGGAGCTAGACCTAGACCTGGAGCTAGACCTGGAGCTGGAGCTAGACCTGGAGCTAGACCTGGAGCTAGACCTAGACCTGGAGCTGGAGCTGGAGCTAGACCTAGACCTGGAGCTAGACCTGGAGCTGGAGCTAGACCTGGAGCTGGAGCTAGACCTGGAGCTGGAGCTAGACCTGGAGCTGGAGCTAGACCTGGAGCTGGAGCTAGACCTGGAGCTGGAGCTAGACCTAGACCTGGAGCTGGAGCTAGACCTGGAGCTGGAGCTAGACCTAGAGCTGGAGCTAGACCTAGACCTGGAGCTAGACCTAGACCTGGAGCTAGACCTGGAGCTGGAGCTTGACCTGGAGCTGGAGTTAGACCTAGACCTGGAGCTGGAGCTGGACCTGGAGCTAGACCTGGAGCTGGAGCTAGACCTAGACCTGGAGCTGGAGCTAGACCTGGAGCTGGAGCTAGACCTGGAGCTAGACCTGGAGCTGGAGCTAGACCTGGAGCTGGAGCTAGACCTGGAGCTAGACCTAGACCTGGAGCTAGACCTAGACCTGGAGCTGGAGCGAGACCTGGCCCTGGAGCTGGAGCTGGACCTGGAGCTGGACCTGGAGACCTGGAGCTGGACCTGGAGACCTGGAGCTGGAGCTAGACCTGGAGCTGGAGCTAGACCTGGAGCTAGACCTAGACCTAGACCTAGACCTGGAGCTAGACCTAGACCTGGAGCTGGACCTGGAGCTGGACCTGGAGACCTGGAGCTGGAGCTAGACCTAGACCTGGAGCTGGAGCTAGACCTGGAGCTAGACCTGGAGCTGGAGCTAGACCTAGACCTGGAGCTAGACCTAGACCTGGAGCTAGACCTAGACCTGGAGCTGGAGCTAGACCTAGACCTGGAGCTAGACCTAGACCTGGAGCTGGAGCTAGACCTGGAGCTGGAGCTAGACCTGGAGCTAGACCTAGACCTGGAGCTAGACCTAGACCTGGAGCTGGAGCTAGACCTGGAGCTGGACCTGGAGCTGGAGCTAGACCTGGAGCTGGAGCTAGACCTGGAGCTGGACCTGGAGCTGGACCTGGAGCTGGAGCTGGACCTGGACCTGGAGCTAGACCTGGACCGCTAGCTTACTGTAGTTCGTGGTTGTTGACGAGTCGTGAATAAAATGAACTTCCTTCATTCCAGTGTGATCAGAGCTCAACTTCCAGAAGCAGCAGATCTTTCTTCCTCAAATCAAGTCTGAGGTCCAGATGAGTTAGTTTACTTTAGTTTATTTACTTTAGTTTAGCTTAATTTACTTTACTGCCTCTTCCCACCACCAGGGGCAGCACTGAGCTGGTTGGTCACTGCTGAGTTTTGACTGAACAGAAGATATTTGTCTCGGTGATGTCTATGTCCTGTTCATGG
>NC_079396.1:637626-662626 GCF_029220125.1 Pseudoliparis swirei | reverse complement strand
TCACATGGTAGCCCCTCCAACCAGGTGCACCTCACATGGTAGCCCCTCCCACCAGGTGCTCCTCACATGGTAGCTCCTCCCACCAGGTGCTCCTCACATGGTAGCTCCTCCCACCAGGTGCTCCTCACATGGTAGCCCCTCCCACCAGGTGCACCTCACATGGTAGCTCCTCCCACCAGGTGCTCCTCACATGGTGGCCCCTCCCACCAGGTGTACCTCACATGGTGGCCCCTCCCACCAGGTGCTCCTCACATGGTAGCCCCTCCCACCAGGTGTACCTCACATGGTAGCCCCTCCCACCAGGTGCACCTCACATGGTGGCTCCTCCCACCAGGTGCTCCTCACATGGTAGCCCCTCCCACCAGGTGTACCTCACATGGTGGCCCCTCCCACCAGGTGCTCCTCACATGGTAGCCCCTCCCACCAGGTGTACCTCACATGGTGGCTCCTCCCACCAGGTGCTCCTCACATGGTGGCTCCTCCCACCAGGTGCTCCTCACATGGTAGCCCCTCCCACCAGGTGTACCTCACATGGTGGCTCCTCCCACCAGGTGCTCCTCACATGGTGGCTCCTCCCACCAGGTGCTCCTCACATGGTGGCCCCTCCCACCAGGTGTGTCTTGTGAGCTTTCGTCTCCTGAACGTTCTTCTCTGTTCTCCTGTGAGATGTTTTGAGGTTCACTGGAGCCAAAACCACCAGGAACATGTTTACAAGCTGCTGTGAGCACCACCTGTGAGAGGTGGTGCTCACCTGATCATAAACACACAGGCGTTGTGGCGGCTCACCTGTCGACAGCAGTGCGTGGAGATAAAGGGCTGCGTCAACAACTCAAAGGGCCTGACAGCCTCACAAGAGGAACCGTCTGACATGTGACCCGCCACGACCTCTGACCTCCAGGAGCACACAGCGGGACCATGGGGAGCCCATGCAAGGACTACCGTTGTTCTACAGTGTGTGTAGATGTGTGTGTTGGTGTGTGTAAGTAGGTGTGTGTAGGTGTGTGTGTAGGTGTCTGTGTGTGTGTAGACGTGTGTGTGTGTAGGTGTGTGTGTGTGTAAGTGTGTGTGTAGGCGTGTGTGTGTAGGCGTGTGTGTGTAGGTGTCTGTGTGTAGGTGTCTGTGTAGACGTGTGTGTGTGTGTAGGTGTGTGTAGGTGTGTGTGTGTAGGTGTGTGTGTAGGTGTGTGTAGGCGTGTGTGTGTGTGTAGGCGTGTGTGTGTAGGCGTGTGTGTGTAGGCGTGTGTGTGTGTGTAGGCGTGTGTGTGTGTGTAGGTGTGTGTGTAGGCGTGTGTGTGTAGGCGTGTGTAGGCGTGTGTGTGTGTGTGTGTGTGTGTAGGTGTGTGTGTGTGTAGGCGTGTGTGTGTGTAGGTGTGTGTGTGTGTGTGTAGGCGTGTGTGTGTAGGCGTGTGTGTAGGCGTGCGTGTGTGTGTAGGCGTGCGTGTGTGTGTAGGCGTGTGTGTGTGTGTAGGCGTGTGTGTGTGTGTAGGCGTGTGTGTGTGTAGGTGTGTGTAGGTGTGTGTGTAGGTGTGTGTGTGTGTAGGCGCAGGTGTGTAGGTGTGCAGAGGTGTGTGTAGGTGTGTGTGTGTGTGTGTGTGTGTGTGTGTAGGCGTGTGTGTGTGTAGGCGTGTGTGTGTGTGTGTAGGCGTGTGTGTGTGTGTAGGCGTGTGTGTAGGCGTGTGTGTGTGTGTGTAGGCGTGTGTGTGTGTAGGCGTGTGTGTGTGTGTAGGCGTGTGTGTGTAGGCGTGTGTGTGTAGGCGTGTGTAGGTGTGTGTAGGCGTGTGTGTGTGTAGGCGTGTGTGTAGGTGTGTGTGTGTAGGCGTGTGTGTGTGTAGGCGTGTGTGTAGGCGCGTGTGTGTGTAGGCGCGCGTGTGTAGGCGCGTGTGTGTGTAGGCGCGTGTGTGTGTAGGCGTGTGTGTGTGTGTGTAGGCGTGTGTGTGTGTGTGTAGGCGTGTGTGTGTGTGTGTGTAGGCGTGCGTGTGTGTGTAGGCGTGTGTGTGTGTGTAGGCGTGCGTGTGTGTGTAGGCGTGTGTGTGTGTGTAGGCGTGCGTGTGTGTGTGTAGGCGTGCGTGTGTGTGTAGGCGTGTGTGTAGGCGGCGGTGTGTGTAGGCGTGTGTGTGTGTAGGCGGCGTGTGTAGGCGTGTGTGTGTGTGTAGGCGCGTGTGTGTACGCGTGTGTGTGTAGGCATGTGTGTAGGCGTGTGTGTGTGTGTAGGCGTGTGTGTGTGTAGGCGTGTGTGTGTGTGTGTGTAGGCGTGCGTGTGTGTGTAGGCGGCGGTGTGTGTAGGTGTGTAGGCGTGTGTGTGTGTAGGCGTGTGTGTGTGTGTAGGCGTGCGTGTGTGTGTAGGCGTGCGTGTGTGTGTAGGCGTGCGTGTGTGTGTAGGCGTGCGTGTGTGTGTAGGCGTGCGTGTGTGTGTAGGCGTGTGTGTGTGTAGGCGTGTGTGTGTAGGCGTGTGTGTGTGTGTAGGCGTGTGTGTGTGTGTGTAGGCGTGTGTGTAGGCGCGTGTGTGTGTAGGCGTGTGTGTAGGCGGTGTGTAGGCGGTGTGTGTGTGCAGGCGGTGTGTGCAGGCCTGCGCTCGGTGTGTAAGGTCGGTGCGTGGTGGTGTGGGCGTGCGATGCTGGTCCACGGCGTGTGGTGTAGGCGTGCGTGTAGCGCTGTGGCCGTGTGCTCGTGTGCGTAGGCGCTGCGGTTGGCGCCTCCGGTGGCCGTGGCATGCGGGGCAGCGCGCCCGCTGTCCGGTGCTGCCCGGCTGCTGGAGGCGTGCGTGCTCCCGTAGGGTCGTGCGTGTAGGAGAGCTAGAGGCCGCGAGGCGTGTCGCCGAGGTGCTGTGTGATCCTTGCCGGAGCCGTTGGCGTCTGCTCGGTGCGCCATCTCAGACGGCGCTCCCGTCCGGCCTGCAGCGTCCGCGCTTCGGGCCGGCTCCGGCGGGCAGCCGCCAGCTCTCGGCCCACTCCGTGGCGCTGCGCCTCCGCGGGCCTCGATGGCTCGACGGACCCGCGGATGTCGTCCGGTGCTCAGCCTTGAGCCGGGCTGCAGTGACTACGGACCACCACCGCCAGCGGGGAGCGCGTCAGCAGATGGCCTCCGCTCACGCTGCTGCGAGAACTGCTCCAGGCCGGATGTGTGCACTCTCCCTGTCGTCTGTGATTGGACTCCTGTGAGGCCGTTGGTCTGTCCGGTGCCGCGCATCAATCCCCGTGAACAATCCCGCGGCCTGCGGGCTCGTCCAGGAGTACCAGTCAAGAGAAGATACTGGCCAGGAGCCAGCTGCCCAGCCTCACAGCGGCTTGAGCCCTGCTGGAGCACATAGTGTTCACGTAACGGGAAAGCTCCGTCCGTGGACTCGACCGAGGGAGCTCGGACCAGCCACCGCTACGCTTGGAGCTCGCAGTTCAAGGACACACGTACGCGAGCCTTGATATGGCGCAGCTCCTCCCGTCGTGCCTCCGGGACTGGCTCTACCGGTCCGCCGGCGGCTGCATCTCCGCCGACGGCCCGGGTAGCCAAGCGGCTGGACTGGGCACACAGCCGCGGCGCAGACTTCAGGTACCATAGAAGAGAGGAACGACAGCAGGCCGGAGAGAGAACTCCAGTAGTGACCGGAAGCGGGAGCCGACTCTGACTGTGTTGCACTTTTTCCGGTACGGCGTTAGTTCAATCGAACTTTAACCAGAATGAAAGCTCCGGCCAGCTTAGCTTTAGTCGCTACTCTCGGAACTACCGTGCGAGCGCATTGTTGGAGTCATCTCCCGGATAGTCGGTAGTCCCCCGACGCTGAGGCCTTAATGTCTCTAAACAGCGGCCGCCACTCTTCGCGCTCCAGTGAACTCTGTGATGTCAAAGCTCACAGACTAGCCAGGTGAGCCTATAGGACACCCGCGGAGCCTCTAGCGAGCTTCAGGTTAGCCTGACTACCGGAAGTCTACATACCGGGTGACCGGACGTGCGGAGCTCTCGAGGACTCTGGGCTCTCAGAGCGTTCTGGAAGTCGGGTACACAGATTGTAAGATGAGCTCTAGAGTATCAGAGAGACAGATAGGAGCGTGAGAGCATTTAGGAGTCAGGAGCCTGAGGAAGCATTAGGGAGCTCGCTGAGCCTAGGAGTTCACAGCTCACTTCCAAGTCAGGAGCTCGGGCTTCACCTCTAACTTACTCAAAATGAAACATTCACTTTGTGTGTCCCGGACTCTGTGTCTGTCAGTAACAGCTTGAGTCACGGTAACAGTACCGAACTACCGAAGAGAGCTGTCGCCAGTTTATCAGCGTACACCCACGTACCGGTGAGCCATTATCTGATTATAAGCGAGAGCTCCGTTTTCTGCTTACATGACGGACACCTAATACATACTCTGCTCACATCTACGAACTTCAGGGATCTCTCAGAGTTCTGGACTATGGAATGGAGCTTAGACAGACCATTTAGGAACTAATGGGACGCTTCAGGACACTAGAGAGCTCAGACAGACTTAAGTAGAGCTCTATAAGTTCAGGAGATAGGTATGGAGCTCAGGACAGGCCGCTATGGAAAAGGTGCCTCAGCTTTCTCGGACCTCAGTTTCGGAGCTCTCAAGGTAACTATGAAACTTTGGGAGCTCTAGGTTCGGCTCTCAGTAGCTTCTAGGTACCTCATGCCGGTGCACCCAGGAGCAATTCAGAGACCTGCTAGATTCTCAGTGGTCGCACCAGTTAGAAGAAGAGAGTTCGCTATAACTGGTGTTTATCTCCTTTGTCTGTTGCTTTGAGAAACTAGTTGTATTGCACATAGAACAGTCTTAGGCTCTAGAAGCTTAGGACCTACTAAGAAGCGTTTATAGGAACCTCAGCCTTCTAGTGACTCACAGTACTAGTCGAGTTTCTTCTGACTCAGTTTATGCCGCTATGTAGTTTATCGAGAAGTTCTAGGTAGAATCAGGAGCTCTATGTGAGCTCTCAGGAGCCAAGTAACTACTCTTAAGCTCTAGGACGTTACGCGTGACCAGTCTCCTTTCGAAACTTTACAGTTGGATCGAACTCATATAGCTCGGACTAAATAGTTGATTCAAAGGGCCTACGAGACTAGCTTCTGACCTCATGACTTTATACAGTTTATCATGACTATATATAGTTTATTGGAACTACATACAGTTTATTGGAACTATATACAGTTTATCGTGACTATATACAGTTTATCGTGACTACATACAGTTTATCGGGACTATATAAGGTTTATCGGGACTACATACAGTTTATCGGGACTATATAAGGTTTATCGTGACTACATACAGTTTATCTGGACTATATAAGGTTTATCGGGACTACATGTCCTGGTGCACAAGGTTGTCAAATGTCGACCGACCCTGCATCATGATTTCTTCCTGTGGCGCCGGGTTGCTTCAGAGAAAGAAGAAAGAAGTCTGCGTATTACTGTATTTATTCCTCTGTCATGTGGCGTCTTCCAGAGAAACTTCTAGTTGTGACTGTTGCAACCGAAGAGACGGATGGCTTCAAGCGCTTCTTTCGCTCAGCTAAACACCTGAACTACACCGTGAAGGTAGGAACCTCAGGCTGCTTTCTGTCCACAAACTAGTCCCGGGGGTTTCTTTAAATCCCGATCTTCAAAATGCCGCAAATGTATGTTTGTATGTATGTTTCAAGGTTCTCGGTGAAGGTGAGAAATGGAAGTCAGGAGACTACATGTCGGCTCCAGGAGGAGGCCAGAAAGTACGACTCCTTAAAGCAGCTCTGGAGGAGATGACGGGCGAGGACCAGATCCTCCTTTTCATTGACAGGTGGAGCGCCACATTAGAATGAAGAAGTTGATGGTCAAAGGACCTGTACGGATCTTCTCTAGTCTTCTGATCACTCTAAGCTCTTTAACAATACATGACATCATTCACACCCATTCATACTGATGGGAGGAGCTACCATGTGAGGTATTACCTGATGGGAGGAGCTACCATGTAAGGTACCACCTGATGGGATGAGCTACCATGTGAGGTACCACCTGATGGGAGGACCTACCATGTGAGGTACCACCTCTCCATCAGAACTCACATTAACACACTGATGGGAGGAGCTACCATGTAAGGTACCTGAAACATGCAAACCAACTGACATGCTTCCTACAACACAAAGGTGTTGTTCAAACTCCGGTAAAACAAATAAAGAATAGGCATCTTTTAAAGGCAACCCCTTCATTTGTTTGCCCCACTGCCGTCACACACGGCTGAACCACGCGGTCAACTTTTCTATTTCCACTCCCCGTTTCTCACAGCTATGATGTGGTTTTGGCCTCGGGCCCCAAAGAGCTGCTCAAGAAGTTCCAGCAGGCCAGACACAAGGTGGTGTTCTCCTCTGAGAGCCTGATCTGGCCCGACAGACACCTGGAGGACAAACACCCCCACGTCGCCGGGGGCAACAGGTTCCTGGGCTCTGGATGTAAGGCCACGTGAGGTTCAAGGGGCTGACTAGAGAGGTCCAAGGGGCTGGCTAGAGAGGTCCATGGGGCTGACGAGAGAGGTCCAAGGGGCTGACTAGAGAGGTTCAAGGGGCTGACTAGAGAGGTTCAAGGGGCTGACTAGAGAAGTCCAAGGGGCTGACTAGAGAGGTTCAAGGGGCTGACTAGAGAGGTCCAAGGGGCTGACGAGAGAGGTTCAAGGGGCTGACTAGAGAGGTCCAAGGGGCTGACGAGAGAGGTTCAAGGGGCTGACTAGAGAGGTCCAAGGGGCTGACTAGAGAGGTCCAAGGGGCTGACGAGAGAGGTTCAAGGGGCTGACTAGAGAGGTCCAAGGGGCTGACGAGAGAGGTTCAAGGGGCTGACTAGAGAGGTCCAAGGGGCTGACGAGAGAGGTTCATGGGGCTGACTAGAGAGGTCCAAGGGGCTGACTAGAGAGATTCAAGGGGCTGACTAGAGGGGTTCAAGGGGCTGACTAGAGAGGTCCAAGGGGCTGACGAGAGAGGTTCAAGGGGCTGACTAGAGAGGTTCAAGGGGCTGACTAGAGAGGTCCAAGGGGCTGACGAGAGAGGTTCAAGGGGCTGACTAGAGAGGTCCAAGGGGCTGACTAGAGAGATTCAAGGGGCTGACTAGAGAGGTTCAAGGGGCTGACTAGAGAGAGGTCCAAGGGGCTGACTAGAGAGGTCCAAGGGGCTGACGAGAGAGGTTCAAGGGGCTGACTAGAGAGATTCAAGGGGCTGACGAGAGAGGTTCATGGGGCTGACTAGAGAGGTTCAAGGGGCTGACTAGAGAGGTCCAAGGGGCTGACTAGAGAGGTTCAAGGGGCTGACTAGAGAGGTTCAAGGGGCTGACTAGAGAGGTTCATGGGGCTGACTAGAGAGGTTCAAGGGGCTGACTAGAGAGGTAGAGAGGTTCAAGGGGCTGACTAGAGAGGTTCAAGGGGCTGACTAGAGAGATTCAAGGGGCTGACGAGAGAGGTTCATGGGGCTGACTAGAGAGGTTCATGGGGCTGACTAGAGAGATTCAAGGGGCTGACTAGAGAGATTCAAGGGGCTGACTAGAGAGGTTCAAGGGGCTGACTAGAGAGATTCAAGGGGCTGACTAGAGAGGTTCAAGGGGCTGACTAGAGAGGTTCATGGGGCTGACTAGAGAGGTCCAAGGGGCTGACTAGAGAGGTTCAAGGGGCTGACTAGAGAGGTTCAAGGGGCTGACTAGAGAGATTCAAGGGGCTGACTAGAGAGGTCCAAGGGGCTGACGAGAGAGGTTCAAGGGGCTGACTAGAGAGGTTCATGGGGCTGACTACTGACTAGAGAGGTTCATGGGGCTGACTTTAGTCTTTAGTCTTTTGTCTCTAGTCTTTAGTCTCTAGTCTTCAGTGCTGAGGCCGTCTCAAGTGACCCAGTTGTCTCTGATACCATATGACACGTCCATAAGGAGATGAAACATGTTCCTGTGTCCTCAGGTTTCATTGGCTATCTTCCCAACATCAAAGAGATGGTTTCTGATTGGAGGGGAGAAGACGACGACGGCGACCAGCTGTTCTTCACCAAGATCTACATCGATCCAGTGAAAAGGGTACCGTGTGTTAATGCTCTGGATCTTCACATAGAGCTCTCCTAACAGCAGCTTCCTGTGGGCAGAGAGTTCACCGGAGATCATTTATTCATATGTTCAATATTTATTTGATCATATTTAGTCAGACGCCTCTGTTCTCATTTACACCTCCGTGTTTATCTGATTTGATGGATTTAGACGAGCTACTCGTCCACATGACCCCGTGCTGAGCTCCCCGTGGGGGGTTCAGGGAACGAGCCTCAGCCGCTTCCTGCGCTCCTCGTGGGGGGTTCAGGGAACGAGCCTCAGCCGCTTCCTGAGCTCCCCGTGGGGGGTTCAGGGAACGAGCCTCAGCCGCTTCCTGTTGGGCTTTTAATGTGAAACATCTGAGGAAGTGCTTCATGCTGTAACAGCAGCCTGAGACAGAGCGTCCTCTACTCCATCCAGCTTCCTCACATCTCTCTGCTCCTGTTTCAGAAGTCCATCAACATCTCTCTGGACAGCACATGCAGAATGTTCCAGAACCTCCACGGAGCCCTGGGTAAGAGCCGGTAGGGGACCGGGACCACCAGAACCTTCTGTTGGGTTCAAAGGAACTGTTCTGGTGATGGCATTACGTCTGTAGTGAACATCCGAATTGACTTATTTCTTTCTTTCATGATAATTCCTGTGTATATATATATATATATATATATATATATATATAAAACAATATATGTAGAAGTGAATTAGATAGATATGAAGCCAGACGACGCTGTGAAGTTTACGATTTTCCGGCTAAAAGAAACCTGAAGATTCTCAGAGCCTGTTGATCCTCTTCCTCTGAGTTATGTAACACTTCACCAACCGGATGTAGAGGGTAAACTCTATCGAGGGTTAACTCTCGAGGGTGAACTCTATAGAGCAGTGGTCCCCAAACTACGGCCCGCGGGCCGGATTCGGCCCGCCTCCCCATGTGGCCCCGCCCCCTGAACAATACCAGAGACGCGTTCCGATTTATTATTTTGTTCACCCGGCCCGCTGCCGTTGAGATTGCAGTGAGACGCGGAGAAAATGTGGAGTGGTGCTCTTCTTCGCAATAGAACATCTTTGATGGACGTGTCGCGTCTCGGCCAATCAGCGTTCAGATGTCCACAGCGTTTGGGAAGTTAGGTTAGCTTGAATGTTAGTCCGCTACATCTGCTGCTGTCACGCTGCACGGTGTAGCGATGCTAACAAAGTACCTGTACGTTAAACACCATGTGATTTAGCATATTTTTAGTATCGATACTTCATTAAAAGAGCGATCAGATCCGATAAATGCTGTCTGCACGCGCAGCACTCACAGCGAGTGGCGCGCGCATCGCTCAGCCGTGATGCGCGCACACAGGTGAGCACATTCTCACTAGCACCCCCCCCCCCCCCCCCGGCTGGCCCTCCAGCAGACAAGGCAAACGTTATGTGGCCCTCTTAGGAAAAAGTTTGGGGACCCCTGCTATAGAGGGTTAACTCTGAGTCCCACAAGGTTCTGTGCTGGGACCAATTTTATTTACCTTATACATGCTTCCTCTGGGCAATATTATCAGGAAACACTCCATAAACTTTCATTGCTATGCAGATGATACTCAACTATATCTATGGATAAAACCAGAGGAGAGCAACCAACTCGGTAAAATTCAAGCATGTCTTAAAGACATAAAAACATGGATGACCTGCAACTTCTTGATGTTAAACTCAGACAAAACTGAAGTAATTTTACTCTGAACACCTGAGAGATCAATGATCTGGTGATGTGGTTTCTGTAGAGGCATTGCTCTAGCATCCAACACCATGTAAAGAACCTCTGTTCTCTTTGATCGGGTCCTTTAACTCCACGTGAAGAACATCTCAAGGACTGCATTCTTTCATCTACGTTGAAACAACCAGGCACGTCTCAAAAAGATGCAGAACAATTGGTTCACGCATTCGTTACTTCGAGACTGGATTACTGCAACTCCTTATTACCAGGCTGCTCTATAAGTCTCTTAGGTCAACTCCTTATTATGAGGCTGCTCTATAAGTCTCTTAGGTCAACTCCTTATTATCAGGCTGCTCTATAAGTCTCTTAAGTCAACTCCTTATTATCAGGCTGTGCTATAAGTCTCTTAGGTCAACTCCTTATCAGGCTGCCCTATAAGTCTCTTAGGTCAACTCCTTATTATCAGGCTGCTCTATAAGTCTCTTAAGTCAACTCCTTATTATCAGGCTGCCCTATAAGTCTCTTAGGTCAACTCCTTATTATCAGGCTGCCCTATAAGTCTCTTAGGTCAACTCCTTATTATCAGGCTGCTCTATAAGTCTCTTAGGTCAACTCCTTATTATCAGGCTGCCCTATAAGTCTCTTAGGTCAACTCCTTATTATCAGGCTGCTCTATAAGTCTCTTGGGTCAACTCCTTATTATCAGGCTGCTCTATAAGTCTCTTAGGTCAACTCCTTATTATCAGGCTGCTCTATAAGTCTCTTAGGTCAACTCCTTATTATCAGGCTGCTCTATAAGTCTCTTAGGTCAACTCCTTATTATCATGCTGCTCTATAAGTCACTTAAGTCAACTCCTTATCAGGCTGCTCTATAAGTCTCTTCGGTCAACTCCTTATCAGGCTGCTCTATAAGTCTCTTAGGTCAACTCCTTATTATCAGGCTGCTCCATAAGTCTCTTAGGTCAACTCCTTATTATCAGGCTGCTCTATAAGTCTCTTAGGTCAACTCCTTATTATCAGGCTGCTCTATAAGTCTCTTAGGTCAACTCCTTATTATCAGGCTGCTCTATAAGTCTCTTAGGTCAACTCCTTATTATCAGGCTGCTCTATAAGTCTCTTAGGTCAACTCCTTATTATCAGGCTGCTCTATAAGTCTCTTAGGTCAACTCCTTATTATCAGGCTGCTCTATAAGTCTCTTAAGTCAACTCCTTATTATCAGGCTGCTCTATAAGTCTCTTAGGTCAACTCCTTATTATCAGGCTGCTCTATAAGTCTCTTAGGTCAACTCCTTATTATCAGGCTGCTCTATAAGTCTCTTAGGTCAACTCCTTATTATCAGGCTGCGCTATAAGTCTCTTAGGTCAACTCCTTATTATCAGGCTGCCCTATAAGTCTCTTAGGTCAACTCCTTATTATCAGGCTGCTCTATAAGTCTCTTAGGTCAACTCCTTATTATCAGGCTGCTCTATAAGTCTCTTAGGTCAACTCCTTATTATCAGGCTGCCCTATAAGTCTCTTAGGTCAACTCCTTATTATCAGGCTGCTCTATAAGTCTCTTAGGTCAACTCCTTATTATCAGGCTGCTCTATAAGTCTCTTAGGTCAACTCCTTGTTATCAGGCTGCTCTATAAGTCTCTTAGGTCAACTCCTTATTATCAGGCTGCTCTATAAGTCTCTTAGGTCAACTCCTTATTATCAGGCTGCCCTATAAGTCTCTTAGGTCAACTCCTTATTATCAGGCTGCCCTATAAGTCTCTTAGGTCAACTCCTTATTATCAGGCTGCTCTATAAGTCTCTTAGGTCAACTCCTTATTATCAGGCTGCTCTATAAGTCTCTTAGGTCAACTCCTTATTATCAGGTTGCTCTATAAGTCTCTTAGGTCAACTCCTTATTATCAGGCTGCTCTATAAGTCTCTTAAGTCAACTCCTTATTATCAGGCTGCTCTATAAGTCTCTTAGGTCAACTCCTTATTATCAGGCTGCCCTATAAGTCTCTTAAGTCAACTCCTTATTATCAGGCTGCTCTATAAGTCTCTTAGGTCAACTCCTTATTATCAGGCTGCTCTATAAGTCTCTTAGGTCAACTCCTTATTATCAGGCTGCTCTATAAGTCTCTTAGGTCAACTCCTTGTTATCAGGCTGCTCTATAAGTCTCTTAGGTCAACTCCTTATGATCAGGCTGCTCTATAAGTCTCTTAGGTCCCTCCAGTTGATCCAGAATGCTGCAGCTCGTGTTCTCACTAAACTAAGAAAAGAGATCACATCACTCCTGCACTAGCTGCTCTGCACTGGCTCCCCGTAAAATCAAGAATCACTTTTAAAATTCTTCTCTTAACCTACAAAGCCTTGATTGGTGATGCACCATCATATCTTAAGGAGCTTGTCGTACCATATTGCCCCACTAGAGAGCTACGCTCACTAAATGCGGGATTACTTGTAGTTCCTAGAGTCTTAAAAAGTAGAATGGGAGCCAGAGCCTTTAGTTATCAAGCTCCTCTTTATGGAACCAGCTTCCAATTTCAGTCCGGGAGGCAGACACAGTCACCTCGTTTAAGAGTAGACTTAAGACCTTCCTCTTTGACAGAGCTTATAGTTAGGGCTGAATCAGGTTCACCTGGTCCAGCCCCTTGATATGCTGCTATAGGCTTATAGCTGCCGGGGGACGTTTAGGATGCACTGAGTACCTATCTCCTCTTTTTTCTTTCCTTAAGGATGAATTTTCATCTCTCAATCACACGTTACTAACTCTGCTTTCTCCCCGGAGTCCTTTTGACTTCACGTCTCATGGGGTCATCGGACCCTATGAGACGGCATAGATCCTATCTGCTGATGGATCATCGAGGTCTGGGTCGTGGAATTCCTGCTACCGACTACGCCACTGTCCTGTTGAGACTCCGCCCACTGTAGAGACTCCGCCCACTCCTCCTCCCCACCGCCATCTGCCTGATGGATCGTGGAGGTCTCCATCGTGGAATATGCCTACTATGAACTATTCATCCACTCTGTCACATTCATTGAATGTATTTTAACTCTAAATCTGTCCTTCTGTACACATTACATCTATTGTTCTGTCCATCCTGGAGAGGGATCCTCCTCTGTTCTCTCCTCAAGGGTTCTGACCTTTTTTCCCCCTAGAGGGGTTATTTGGGAGTTGTTCCTGAACTGATGTGAGGTCAAAGGTCAGGGATGTCGATGTGTACAGATTGTAAAGCACTCCGAGGGGAATTTGTAATTTGTGAAATTGGGCTATACAAATAAACTGAATTGAATAGAGGGTTAACTCTGTAGAGGGTTAACTAGAGTTCCTCTGCAGGCTCAGACAGGAGCTGAAGGTTTATGTGTTGAGGAATGTTTCAGTTCAGTGAGAGACCACACAGTGGCGGGGATTGAACCTCCAACCCCCTGATTGAGAGACAGACCTGCTGACCTCTGACCCAAAGTCACCCCTCACTCGTGTGTGTGTGTGTGTGTGTGTGTGTGTGTGTGTGTGTGTGTGTGTGTGTGTGTGTGTGTGTGTGTGTGTGTGTGTGTGTGTGTGTGTGTGTGTGTGTGTGTGTGTGTGTGTGTGTGTGTGTGTCCAGACGATGTGGTGCTGAAGTTTGAGGACGGGCGAGTGCGAGCCAGAAACGTTCTGTACGACACGCTGCCGGTGGTCATCCATGGGAATGGACCCACCAAGGTACGGACCAATCACAGCGCTCGCTGCGATCACATGTGACACCCAGCAGCCTTCGGGCTCAGCAGAAAACAACCTGTGTGTAGACCCGCCCCCAGAGGCCAGAGTTCCTCTGGGGGCGGGTCTACAGGTGTCCATCACACCTGTAGACCCGCCCACAGAGGGCGGGTCCACTAGACTGAGTCTTGACCTGCAGCTCCAGATCAACTACCTGGGGAACTACATCCCCAACACCTGGACCTTCGAGACGGGCTGCACCGCCTGCCACGAGGACCTGCGGCCGCTGGCGGCTCTGAAGGTGTGTGTGTGTTTTTGTTTGTTTGTTTGTTTGTTTGTTGACACCGTCTGCCCCCCAGGAGAGGGACTACCCCCTGGTGGTCCTCGCCGTGTTCCTCCAGCGGCCCTCCCCCTTCGTCTCCGTGTTCTTTGAACGCCTCGTGAGGATCCAGTACCCCAAACATCGGCTGAAGCTCTTCATCTCCAACCAGGTACCAGCAGGTCTGATGTGGGCCTCTGTGGTGCTGGACCACATGGGGTCCTGGTCTCTAGTAGCTCCTCTATCGGTGGTTCTCCTGCAGGAACCTCACCACCAGGCTCAGGTCAGGTCCTTCCTGGAGGACCATGGAGACCTCTACCAGGAGGTCCGGCTGGTCGGCCCCGAAGAGGAGCTGGACCACGCTGCCGCCCGGAACCTGGGCTGGTGAGACCAGAGACCAGCAGGACCTCTAGAGACCAGAGACAAGCAGGACCTCTAGAGACCAGAGACCAGCAGGACCTCTAGAGACCAGAGACAAGCAGGACCTCTAGAGACCAGCAGGACCTCTAGATGAGACCAGAGACCAGCAGGACCTCTAGAGACCAGAGACAAGCAGGACCTCTAGAGACCAGCAGGACCTCTAGATGAGACCAGAGACCAGCAGGACCTCTAGAGACCAGAGACCAGCAGGACCTCTAGAGACCAGAGACCAGCAGGACCTCTAGAGACCAGAGACAAGCAGGACCTCTAGAGACCAGCAGGACCTCTAGATGAGACCAGAGACCAGCAGGACCTCTAGAGACCAGAGACAAGCAGGACCTCTAGAGACCAGAGACCAGCAGGACCTCTAGAGACCAGAGACCAGCAGGACCTCTAGAGACCAGAGACAAGCAGGACCTCTAGAGACCAGCAGGACCACTAGAGACCAGAGACAAGCAGGACCTCTAGAGACCAGCAGGACCTCTAGATGAGACCAGAGACCAGCAGGACCTCTAGAGACCAGAGACCAGCAGGACCTCTAGAGACCAGAGACCAGCAGGACCTCTAGAGACCAGAGACAAGCAGGACCTCTAGAGACCAGAGACAAGCAGGACCTCTAGAGACCAGAGACCAGCAGGACCTCTAGAGACCAGCAGGACCTCTAGAGACCAGAGACCAGCAGGACCTCTAGAGACCAGAGATAAGCAGGACCTCTAGAGACCAGCAGGACCTCTAGATGAGACCTGAGACCAGCAGGACCTCTAGAGACCAGAGACAAGCAGGACCTCTAGAGACCAGCAGGACCTCTAGATGAGACCTGAGACCAGAGACAAGCAGGACCTCTAGAGACCAGCAGGACCTCTAGATGAGACTAGAGACCAGCAGGACCTCTAGAGACCAGAGACAAGCAGGACCTCTAGAGACCAGCAGGACCTCTAGATGAGATCAGAGACCAGCAGGACCTCTAGAGACCAGAGACAAGCAGGACCTCTAGAGACCAGAGACCAGCAGGACCTCTAGAGACCAGAGACCAGCAGGACCTCTAGATGAGACCAGAGACCAGCAGGACCTCTAGAGACCAGAGACCAGCAGGACCTCAAGAGACCAGAGACCAGCAGGACCTCAAGAGACCAGAGACCAGCAGGACCTCTAGAGACCAGAGACCAGCAGGACCTCTAGAGACCAGAGACCAGCAGGACCTCTAGATGAGACCAGAGACCAGCAGGACCTCTAGAGACCAGAGACCAGCAGGACCTCTAGATGAGACCAGAGACCAGCAGGACCTCTAGAGACCAGCAGGACCTCTAGATGAGACCAGAGACCAGCAGGACCTCAAGAGACCAGAGACCAGCAGGACCTCTAGAGACCAGCAGGACCTCTAGAGACCAGAGACCAGCAGGACCTTAAGAGACCAGAGACCAGCAGGACCTCTAGAGACCAGAGACCAGCAGGACCTCTAGAGACCAGAGACCAGCAGGACCTCTAGATGAGACCAGCAGGACCACTAGAGACCAGAGACCAGCAGGACCTCTAGAGACCAGCAGGACCTCTAGAGACCAGCAGGACCTCAAGAGACCAGAGACCAGCAGGACCACTAGAGACCAGAGACCAGCAGGACCTCAAGAGACCAGAGACCAGCAGGACCACTAGAGACCAGAGACCAGCAGGACCTCTAGAGACCAGCAGGACCTCTAGAGACCAGAGACCAGCAGGACCTCTAGAGACCAGCAGGACCTCTAGAGACCAGAGACCAGCAGGACTCGTGTCCCATTGTTTCTCTAGAAAGAAGGACTTTTCAGACAGATTTACCCAGAATGCCGAGCGGCGCTCACAGGCTTCCCTCTCAGTGCCGTGTGCCGAGAGGACCCGGACTGTGACTTCCTCCTCATGCTGGACATCGAGGTGGTTCTGGAGAACCAGGACATGCTGCAGGTCCTGATCCAGCAGAACCTGCAAGTAGACCAAGACTGTCCCTCCTCTGTCCTCCTTCCTCTGTCCTCCTTCCTCTGTCCTCACTCCTCTGTCCTCCTTCCTCTGTCCTCCTTCCTCTGTCCTCCTTCCTCTGTCCTCACTCCTCTGTCCTCCTTCCTCTGTCCTCTGTCCTCACTCCTCTGTCCTCCTTCCTCTGTCCTCACTCCTCTGTCCTCACTCCTCTGTCCTCCTTCCTCTGTCCTCTGTCCTCACTCCTCTGTCCTCACTCCTCTGTCCTCCTTCCTCTGTCCTCTGTCCTCAATCCTCTGTCCTCCTTCCTCTGTCCTCAACCCTCTGTCCTCCATCCTCTGTCCTCCGTCCTCTGTCCTCCTTCCTCTGTCCTCACTCCTCTGTCCTCACTCTGTCCTCCTTCCTCTGTCCTCACTCCTCTGTCCTCCTTCCTCTGTCCTCACTCCTCTGTCCTCACTCCTCTGTCCTCCTTCCTCTGTCCTCTGTCATCACTCCTCTGTCCTCACTCCTCTGTCCTCCTTCCTCTGTCCTCACTCCTCTCTCCTTCCTCTGTCCTCACTCCTCTGTCCTCCTTCCTCTGTCCTCTGTCCTCACTCCTCTGTCCTCACTCCTCTGTCCTCCTTCCTCTGTCCTCACTCCTCTGTCCTCTGTCCTCACTCCTCTGTCCTCACTCCTCTGTCCTCCTTCCTCTGTCCTCCTTCCTCTGTCCTCACTCCTCTGTCCTCCTTCCTCTGTCCTCCTTCCTCTGTCCTCACTCCTCTGTCCTCCTTCCTCTGTCCTCCTTCCTCTGTCCTCCTTCCTCTGTCCTCAACCCTCTGTCCTCCGTCCTCTGTCCTCAACCCTCTGTCCTCCGTCCTCTGTCCTCCTTCCTCCGTCCTCTGTCCTCAATCCTCTGTCCTCCTTCCTCTGTCCTCTGTCCTCCTTCCTCTGTCCTCACTCCTCTGTCCTCACTCCTCTGTCCTCACTCCTCTGTCCTCCTTCCTCTGTCCTCCTTCCTCTGTCCTCCTTCCTCTGTCCTCACTCCTCTGTCCTCCTTCCTCTGTCCTCCTTCCTCTGTCCTCACTCCTCTGTCCTCCTTCCTCTGTCCTCCTTCCTCTGTCCTCACTCCTCTGTCCTCCTTCCTCTGTCCTCACTCCTCTGTCCTCCTTCCTCTGTCCTCCTTCCTCTGTCCTCACTCCTCTGTCCTCACTCCTCTGTCCTCCATCCTCTGTCCTCCTTCCTCTGTCCTCCTTCCTCTGTCCTCACTCCTCTGTCCTCCTTCCTCTGTCCTCTGTCCTCACTCCTCTGTCCTCACTCCTCTGTCCTCCTTCCTCTGTCCTCTGTCCTCACTCCTCTGTCCTCCTTCCTCTGTCCTCCTTCCTCTGTCCTCACTCCTCTGTCCTCTGTCCTCAGGCCGGTGGTGGCGCCCATGATAACTCGTGCAGGTCGTCTCTGGAGTAACTTCTGGGGCGCGCTGAGCGCCGACGGCTACTACGCCCGGGCGGAGGACTACGTGGACATCGTGCAGGGACGCCGGGTGTAAGTCCACTTCAAGACTTCAGGGGGTTCTGTACAGACATGAGGTCCTGGTCCTGGTCCTGACATCTGGTCCTGGTCCCCCTGACGTGAGGTCCTGGTCCTGACATGAGGTCCTGGTCCTGGTCCCCCTGACGTGAGGTCCTGGTCCTGGTCCCCCTGACATCTGGTCCTGGTCCCCCTGACGTGAGGTCCTGGTCCTGACATGAGGTCCTGGTCCTGGTCCTGGTGTCCTGACATGAGGTCCTGGTCCTGATCCCCTGACATGAGGTCCTGGTCCTGATCCCCTGACATGAGGTCCTGGTCCTGGTGTCCTGACATGAGGTCCTGGTCCTGGTGTCCTGACATGAGGTCCTAGTCCTGGTGTCCTGACATGAGGTCCTGGTCCTGGTGTCCTGACATGAGGTCCTGGTCCTTGTGTCCTGACATGAGGTCCTGGTCCCCTGACATGAGGTCCTGGTCCTGGTGTCCTGACATAAGGTCCTGGTCCCCTGACATGAGGTCCTGGTCCTGGTGTCCTGACATAAGGTCCTGGTCCCCTGACATGAGGTCCTGGTCCCCTGACATGAGGTCCTGGTCCTGGTGTCCTGACATAAGGTCCTGGTCCCCTGACATAAGGTCCTGGTCCCCTGACATGAGGTCCTGGTCCTGGTGTCCTGACATGAGGTCCTGGTCCCCTGACATGAGGTCCTGGTCCTGGTGTCCTGACATGAGGTCCTGGTCCTGATCCCCTGACATGAGGTCCTGGTCCTGGTCCCCTGACATGAGGTCCTGGTCCCCTGACATGTGGTCCTGGTCCTGATCCCCTGACATGAGGTCCTGGTCCTGGTCCCCTGACATGAGGTCCTGGTCCCCTGACATGTGGTCCTGGTCCTGGTCCTGACATGTGGTCCTGGTCCTGGTCCTGACATGTGGTCCTGGTCCTGGTCCTGACATGTGGTCCTGGTCCTGATCCCCTGACATGAGGTCCTGGTCTCTAGGGGGGTGTGGAACGTCCCGTACGTGTCCAGCGTGTACCTGCTGAAGGCCGGCCTCCTCCGGTCCGAGCTCGGGGCCTACGAGCTGTTCACCTCTGACCTCCTGGACCCGGACATGGCCTTCTGCCACAGCGTCCGCAGCAAGGTCAGAGAGCACATGACCCCCTGACCTTTGACCTCTCATCGGACCAGGAGGTTTAAACTTGTGACTGTCTCCTTCAGGACGTCTTCATGTACGTGACCAACATGCAGACCTTCGGCCGCATCCTGTCCACCGAGAACTACCAGACCAGCCACCTGCACAACGACCTGTGGCAGATCTTTGAGAACCCTGTGGTGAGACTAGAGGAGGGCGCCCCCTGGTGGTGAGACCAGGACCTGCAGACTAGAGGAGGGCGCCCCCTGGTGGTGAGACCAGGACCTGCAGACTAGAGGAGGGCGCCCCCTGGTGGTGAGACCAGGACCTGCAGACTAGAGGAGGGCGCCCCCTGGTGGTGAGACCAGGACCTGCAGACTAGAGGAGGGCGCCCCCTGGTGGTGAGACCAGGACTTGCAGACTAGAGGAGGGCGCCCCCTGGTGGTGCTTGCCGGAAATCTGATAACAAACGTTCATCAGTTTCAGTTGTATTCCTGAGTTGACTTCACTGAGTTAGTCATGATGTCTACCCACAATGCCAAGCGCTGAATCAACCTTTGTGCTCCGTGCTGAGTGAGAACAAAAACGTGTGTGTGTGTGTGTGTGTGTGTGTGTGTCCTCCAGGACTGGCAGCAGCGCTACATCCATGAGAACTATTCTCTCATCATGAAACACAAACTGATTGAAACTGTGAGTTAAACTTCATGAAGAGACGTTAAATACATCCTGTTGGATGTGTCCTCATGTCTAGTGTCCTTCATGTTGGATGTGTCCTCATGTCTAGTGTCCTTCATGTTGGATGTGTCCTCATGTCTCGTGTCCTTCATGTTGGATGTGTCCTCTGTCCTCATGTCTAGTGTCCTTCATGTTGGATGTGTCCTCATGTCTAGTGTCCTTCATGTTGGATGTGTCCTCATGTCTAGTGTCCTTCATGTTGGATGTGTCCTCTGTCCTCATGTCTAGTATCCTTCATGTTGGATGTGTCCTCATGTCTAGTGTCCTTCATGTTGGATGTGTCCTCATGTCTAGTGTCCTTCATGTTGGATGTGTCCTCTGTCCTCATGTCTAGTGTCCTTCATGTTGGACGTGTCCTCTGTCCTCATGTCTAGTGTCCTTCATGTTGGATGTGTCCTCATGTCTAGTGTCCTTCATGTTGGACGTGACCTCTGTCCTCATGTCTAGTGTCCTTCATGTTGGATGTGTCCTCATGTCTAGTGTCCTTCATGTTGGATGTGTCCTCTGTCCTCATGTCTAGTGTCCTTCATGTTGGATGTGTCCTCATGTCTAGTGTCCTTCATGTTGGATGTGTCCTCTGTCCTCATGTCTAGTGTCCTTCATGTTGGACGTGTCCTCTGTCCTCATGTCTAGTGTCCTTCATGTTGGATGTGTCCTCATGTCTAGTGTCCTTCATGTTGGACCTGTCCTCATGTCTAGTGTCCTTCATGTTGGACGTGTCCTCATGTCTAGTGTCCTTCATGTTGGACGTGTCCTCTGTCCTCATGTCTAGTGTCCTTCATGTTGGACGTGTCCTCATGTCTAGTGTCCTTCATGTTGGACGTGTCCTCTGTCCTCATGTCTAGTGTCCTTCATGTTGGACGTGTCCTCATGTCTAGTGTCCTTCATGTTGGACGTGTCCTCATGTCTAGTGTCCTTCATGTTGGACGTGTCCTTCATGTTGGACCTGTCCTCATGTCTAGTGTCCTTCATGTTGGACATGTCCTCATGTCTAGTGTCCTTCATGTTGGACGTGTCCTCTGTCCTCATGTCTAATGTCCTTCATGTTGGACCTGTCCTCATGTCTAGTGTCCTTCATGTTGGACATGTCCTCATGTCTAGTGTCCTTCATGTTGGACGTGTCCTCTGTCCTCATGTCTAGTGTCCTTCATGTTGGACCTGTCCTCATGTCTAGTGTCCTCATGTCTAGTGTCCTTCATGTTGGACATGTCCTCTGTCCTCATGTCTAGTGTCCTTCATGTTGGACCTGTCCTCATGTCTAGTGTCCTCATGTCTAATGTCCTTCATGTTGGACGTGTCCTCATGTCTAGTGTCCTTCATGTTGGACGTGTCCTCTGTCCTCATGTCTAGTGTCCTTCATGTTGGACGTGTCCTCTGTCCTCATGTCTAGTGTCCTTCATGTTGGACGTGTCCTCTGTCCTCATGTCTAGTGTCCTTCATGTTGGACGTGTCCTCATGTCTAGTGTCCTTCATGTTGACGTCCTCTGTCCTCATGTCTAGTGTCCTTCATGTTGGACGTGTCCTCATGTCTAGTGTCCTTCATGTTGGACGTGTCCTCTGTCCTCATGTCTAGTGTCCTTCATGTTGGACCTGTCCTCATGTCTAGTGTCCTTCATGTTGGAGCGTGTCCTCATGCCCAGCAACCCTTCGTGCTGGTCGACATCTGCCCAGTGTCCTCTGCTGACTTGTCCCCTGGGTCTCCTGTCTGTAAGGTCCTCTCCTGCCGGGACACTCTGTCCTCATGTCTAGTGTCCTTCATGTTGGACGTGTCCTCATGTCTAGTGTCCTTCATGTTGGACGTGTCCTCTGTCCTCATGTCTAGTGTCCTTCATGTTGGACCTGTCCTCATGTCTAGTGTCCTTCATGTTGGACGTGTCCTCATGTCTAGTGTCCTCATGTCTAGTGTCCTTCATGTTGGACGTGTCCTCTGTCCTCATGTCTAGTGTCCTTCATGTTGGACGTGTCCTCATGTCTAGTGTCCTTCATGTTGGACGTGTCCTCATGTCTAGTGTCCTTCATGTTGGACGTGTCCTCTGTCCTCATGTCTAGTGTCCTTCATGTTGGACGTGTCCTCTGTCCTCATGTCTAGTGTCCTTCATGTTGGACGTGTCCTCTGTCCTCATGTCTAGTGTCCTTCATGTTGGACGTGTCCTCATGTCTAGTGTCCTTCATGTTGGACCTGTCCTCATGTCTAGTGTCCTTCATGTTGGACGTGTCCTCATGTCTAGTGTCCTTCATGTTGGACATGTCCTCTGTCCTCATGTCTAGTGTCCTTCATGTTGGACATGTCCTCTGTCCTCATGTCTAGTGTCCTTCATATTGGACGTGTCCTCTGTCCTCATGTCTAGTGTCCATCCTGTTGGACATGTCCTCATGTCTAGTGTCCTTCATGTTGGACGTGTCCTCTGTCCTCATGTCTAGTGTCCTTCATGTTGGATGTGTCCTCATGTCTAGTGTCCTTCATGTTGGACGTGTCCTCTGTCCTCATGTCTAGTGTCCTTCATGTTGGACCTGTCCTCTGTCCTCATGTCTAGTGACCTTCATATTCATGTCCTGGACTCTGTCCTCATGTCTAGTGTCCTTCATGTTGGACGTGTCCTCTGTCCTCATGTCTAGTGTCCTTCATGTTGGACCTGTCCTCTGTCCTCATGTCTAGTGTCCTTCATGTTGGACGTGTCCTCTGTCCTCATGTCTAGTGTCCTTCATGTTGGACGTGTCCTCATGTCTAGTGTCCATCCTGTTGGACATGTCCTCTGTCCTCATGTCTAGTGTCCTTCATGTTGGATGTGTCCTCATGTCTAGTGTCCTTCATGTTGGACGTGTCCTCTGTCCTCATGTCTAGTGTCCTTCATGTTGGACGTGTCCTCATGTCTAGTGTCCTTCATGTTGGACGTGTCCTCATGTCTAGTGTCCTTCATGTTGGACGTGTCCTCATGTCTAGTGTCCTTCATGTTGGACGTGTCCTCTGTCCTCATGTCTAGTGTCCTTCATGTTGGACGTGTCCTCATGTCTAGTGTCCTTCATGTTGGACCTGTCCTCATGTCTAATGTCCTTCATGTTGGATGTGTCCTCTGTCCTCATGTCTGGTGTCCTTCATGTTGGACGTGTCCTCATGTCTAGTGTCCATCCTGTTGGACATGTCCTCTGTCCTCATGTCTAGTGTCCTTCATGTTGGACGTGTCCTCTGTCCTCATGTCTAGTGTCCTTCATGTTGGATGTGTCCTCATGTCTAGTGTCCTTCATGTTGGACGTGTCCTCTGTCCTCATGTCTAGTGTCCTTCATGTTGGACGTGTCCTCTGTCCTCATGTCTAGTGTCCTTCATGTTGGACGTGTCCTCTGTCCTCATGTCTAGTGTCCTTCATGTTGGACCTGTCCTCTGTCCTCATGTCTAGTGTCCTTCATGTTGGACGTGTCCTCTGTCCTCATGTCTAGTGTCCTTCATGTTGGATGTGTCCTCATGTCTAGTGTCCTTCATGTTGGACGTGTCCTCTGTCCTCATGTCTAGTGTCCTTCATGTTGGACCTGTCCTCTGTCCTCATGTCTAGTGTCCTTCATGTTGGACGTGTCCTCTGTCCTCATGTCTAGTGTCCTTCATGTTGGACGTGTCCTCATGTCTAGTGTCCATCCTGTTGGACATGTCCTCTGTCCTCATGTCTAGTGTCCTTCATGTTGGACCTGTCCTCTGTCCTCATGTCTAGTGTCCTTCATGTTGGACGTGTCCTCATGTCTAGTGTCCTTCATGTTGGACGTGTCCTCATGTCTAGTGTCCTTCATGTTGGACGTGTCCTCATGTCTAGTGTCCTTCATGTTGGACGTGTCCTCTGTCCTCATGTCTAGTGTCCTTCATGTTGGACGTGTCCTCATGTCTAGTGTCCTTCATGTTGGACGTGTCCTCTGTCCTCATGTCTAGTGTCCTTCATGTTGGACGTGTCCTCATGTCTAGTGTCCTTCATGTTGGACGTGTCCTCTGTCCTCATGTCTAGTGTCCTTCATGTTGGACGTGTCCTCTGTCCTCATGTCTAGTGTCCTTCATGTTGGACCTGTCCTCATGTCTAGTGTCCTTCATGTTGGATGTGTCCTCATGTCTAGTGTCCTTCATGTTGGACGTGTCCTCTGTCCTCATGTCTAGTGACCTTCATATTGGACGTGTCCTCTGTCCTCATGTCTAGTGTCCATCCTGTTGGACATGTCCTCATGTCTAGTGTCCTTCATGTTGGACGTGTCCTCTGTCCTCATGTCTAGTGTCCTTCATGTTGGATGTGTCCTCATGTCTAGTGTCCTTCATGTTGGACCTGTCCTCATGTCTAGTGTCCTTCATGTTGGATGTGTCCTCATGTCTAGTGTCCTTCATGTTGGACGTGTCCTCTGTCCTCATGTCTAGTGTCCTTCATGTTGGACGTGTCCTCTGTCCTCATGTCTAGTGTCCTTCATGTTGGACGTGTCCTCTGTCCTCATGTCTAGTGTCCATCCTGTTGGACATGTCCTCATGTCCTCTGTCCTCAGCCCTGTCCCGATGTCTACTGGTTCCCCATCTTCTCGGACGTTGCCTGTGACCACATCGTGGAGGAGATGGAGCACTTTGGGAAGTGGTCAGGAGGAAACTCTACGGGAAGCAGCCGCCTGCATGAGCGCCTGCGGGTCTCTCTCATGTTGTCCTCATGTCCTCATGTCGTCCTCCTCATGTTGTCCTCCTCATGTCGTCCTCCTCATGTTGTCCTCCTTTCCTCCTCATGTCCTCCTCATGTTGTCCTCCTCATGTCCTCCTCCTCATGTTGTCCTCCTCCTCATGTCGTCCTCCTCATGTTGTCCTCCTTTCCTCCTCATGTCCTCCTCATGTTGTCCTCATGTCCTCCTCATGTTGTCCTCCTCATGTCCTCCTCATCATGTCCTCCTCCTCATGTTGTCCTCCTCCTTTCCTCCTCCTGTCCTCATGTTGTCCTCCTCATGTTGTCCTCCTTTCCTCCTCATGTCCTCCTCCTCATGTCCTCCTCCTCATGTTGTCCTCCTCCTCATGTTGTCCTCCTCATGTTGTCCTCCCACACCTCCTCATGTTGTCCTCTCACACCTCCTCATGTTGTCCTCTCACACCTCCTCATGTTGTCCTCTCACACCTCCTCATGTTGTCCTCTCACACCTCCTCATGTTGTCCTCCTCCTCATGTTGTCCTCTCACACCTCCTCATGTTGTCCTCTCCTGTCCTCCATATTGTCCTCCTCATATTTGTCCTCCATATGCGTCCTCCTCATGTTGTCCTCCCACACCTCCTCATGTTGTCCTCCTCATGTTGTCCTCTCACACCTCCTCATGTTGTCCTCTCACACCTCCTCATGTTGTCCTCCTCCTCATGTTGTCCTCCTCATGTCCTCCTCCTCATGTTGTCCTCCTACACCTCCTCATGTCCTCTCACACCTCCTCATGTTGTCCTCCTCCTCATGTTGTCCTCCTGTCCTCCTCATGTTGTCCTCCTCCTCATGTCCTCCTCCTCATGTTGTCCTCCTCCTCATGTTGTCCTCCTGTCCTCCTCATGTTGTCCTCCTCCTCATGTTCCTCCTCATGTCCTCCTCCTCATGTTGTCCTCCTC
>NC_079396.1:624386-636626 GCF_029220125.1 Pseudoliparis swirei | reverse complement strand
CACATGTACACACACCACAGGTACACACACCACAGGTACACACACCACAGGTACACACACCACAGGTACACACACCACAGGTACACACACCACAGGTACACACACCACAGGTACACACACCACAGGTACACACACCACAGGTACACATACCTCAGGTACACATACCACAGGTACACACACCACAGGTACACACACTGTGGGCGTGGCTCAGCCTCCTCTCTGCCTCCAGCCTCTCAGGGTGTCCCATCGCCGCCTCAGACAAGACGACCAAAGGTCAGCTCCTCCCCCAGGGGGGGGGCGGGGTGCAGGGCCGCGTGTTGAGGTGGGTCCCCCGCTACACACACACTGACTGTAGAGCCACCGCCATCCCTGACCTTTGACCCCTCCCCCTCAGGCCCATGTGCTTCGTGAAGCAGCTGGAGGTCCCTCAGTACGGCGGCTCCACGCCGCGGGCCGACCTGGCCCGGGAGCTGGAGAGGTACTCCAAGGTGACCTTCGACTACGCCAGCTTCGACGCGCAGGTGTTCGGCAAGAGGATGCTGATCCCCAAGATGGCCGCCGGCAGCACGCCGCCCAGAGCCTTCAGGAGTACGTCTTTATGCTAAGCTAACCACGAGAGGACGACCTGAGCTAACCTCCTCCTCCTCCTCCTCCTCCAGCTAATGCCTCGTTCCCCAAGTCCCCGTCTCCCAGCCTCGGTCTCCACGGTTACGGGAAGAGCTCCTCATTGGCCTACGACTTCTCCCAGGACGCCGAGGCCGCTCACATGGCGGCCACCGCCATCTTGAACCTGTCGACGCGCTGCTGGCAGAAGCCGGAGAACCGGAGCGCCCCGCTGAAGGTGAGCGAGGTCACGAGGTCATGATGAAGAGCTGCGCTCAGACAGGTGTCCTTCATCGCCCAGCTGACGGGTGATGTCATAGCCCTCTTCCTCTCCCCTTCCTCTCTCTCTCTCCTCCACCCGCCACTCTCTTTCATTTTATTTTCACATCCTTTCCTCCTCTCTTTAATCTCCCTCGCTCTGGTCTCTCCATCCCTCCTCCTCTTCCCCATCATCATCTGGTGATGGTGATGATGATGATGGTGAAGATGATGATGTTGGTGATGGTGGTGATGATGATGGTGGTGATGGTGATGATGATGATGATGGTGATGGCGATGATGATGATGATGTTGGTGATGGTGGTGATGATGATGGTGGTGATGATGATGATGATGATGTTGGTGATGGTGGTGATGATGATGGTGGTGATGATGATGATGATGATGATGGTGATGGTGGTGATGATGATGGTGATGATGATGATGGTGATGATGATGATGATGGTGATGGTGATGATGATGGTGATGATGATGATGATGATGATGATGATGGTGATGGTGGTGATGATGATGGTGGTGATGATGATGATGGTGATGATGATGATGGTGATGATGATGATGATGATGATGATGATGATGTTGGTGATGGTGGTGATGATGATGGTGGTGATGATGATGATGATGATGATGTTGGTGATGGTGATGGTGAACTGTAGAGTCGTATTCACTGTGAGGCCCCTCCCCCCTCTCCTCCAGGGGCCCTCCATCGAGGTGGATGAGAACGGGACCCTGGACCTGAGCATGAAGAAGCCCATCAAACGAGAGGGCGGCAGCCCCGGGGTCCGGTCCCCAGAGCCTTCCTCCTCCTCCTCGTCTTCCTCACTGCTTCACAGCGGGATGACGTCACCCAACCTGCACGCCTACAAGCAGGAGGAGTGGGAGGAGCCTCTGGATTACACCAAGCCCAACCGCCACCGGGAGGAGGAGCTGGACGAGGTCAGTCCGATCATATGGAGTACAGACAACAACAGACAAACAACAACGGACAAGTGATGCAACACAAACAACAACATACAAACAACAACAGACAGACAACAACATACAAACAACAACAGAGAAACAACAACATACAAACAACAACAGACAAGTGATGCAACACAAACAACAACAGACGGTCTTCCTTGTTGGTGTATTCAGAGTTCCATCACGTTATCAGAGGTGTGTGTCAGGTGCGTTGCATCATCAGCCGTATGCTAACGAGGAAGCCTCTGGAGCTCGCTGTCATGAGGACACGCCTTCTGACCACAAGGAGAAAAGGATGAAAGACGTTGAGCACGTGGCGCTTTGCTTGTTGACGGATGTGAAACACTCAAGCAGGTCAACAGGTCAGCAGGTCAACAGGTCAGCAGGTCAACAGGTCAGCAGGTCAACAGGTCAACAGGTCAACAGGTCAACAGGTCAGCAGGTCAACAGGTCAACAGGTCAGCAGGTCAACAGGTCAACAGGTCAACAGGTCAACAGGTCAGCAGGTCAACAGGTCAACAGGTCAACAGGTCAGCAGGTCAACAGGTCAGCAGGTCAGCAGGTCAGCAGGTCAACAGGTCAACAGGTCAACAGGTCAACAGGTCAACAGGTCAGCAGGTCAACAGGTCAGCAGGTCAGCAGGTCAACAGGTCAGCAGGTCAACAGGTCAGCAGGTCAGCAGGTCAACAGGTCAGCAGGTCAACAGGTCAGCAGGTCAACAGGTCAACAGGTCAACAGGTCAGCAGGTCAACAGGTCAACAGGTCAACAGGTCAGCAGGTCAACAGGTCAACAGGTCAGCAGGTCAGCAGGTCAACAGGTCAGCAGGTCAACAGGTCAGCAGGTCAACAGGTCAACAGGTCAGCAGGTCAGCAGGTCAACAGGTCAGCAGGTCAGCAGGTCAGCAGGTCAACAGGTCAGCAGGTCAACAGGTCAACAGGTCAGCAGGTCAGCAGGTCAGCAGGTCAACAGGTCAGCAGGTCAACAGGTCAGCAGGTCAACAGGTCAGCAGGTCAGCAGGTCAACAGGTCAGCAGGTCAACAGGTCAGCAGGTCAACAGGTCAGCAGGTCAACAGGTCAGCAGGTCAACAGGTCAACAGGTCAACAGGTCAGCAGGTCAACAGGTCAGCAGGTCAGCAGGTCAACAGGTCAACAGGTCAGCAGGTCAACAGGTCAGCAGGTCAACAGGTCAGCAGGTCAACAGGTCAACAGGTCAGCAGGTCAGCAGGTCAACAGGTCAACAGGTCAGCAGGTCAACAGGTCAACAGGTCAGCAGGTCAACAGGTCAGCAGGTCAACAGGTCAACAGGTCAGCAGGTCAACAGGTCAACAGGTCAGCAGGTCAGCAGGTCAACAGGTCAGCAGGTCAGCAGCACATGAGTGACGCCACAGAGGCTCACCTGTTCCGGCCCTCAGGTGGAGCCCACGGGTCGCTCGTTGGTCTCGTCTGACGCTGAGGACGCCGACATGATGCAGGACGGGCTGGAGGACAGGAAGTACCCCGGAGAGGTCACAACCCCAAGCTTCAAGGTCAAGTTCCAGCCCAAGGACAGCAAGAAAGAGCTGCTCTCGTAAGTCTTTTAGGCTGCTTTGCTTTGAGCTAAATGCTAATGCTAACATGCTTGTTCAGCATCTTAGCTTAGCGTGTTAGCATGCTAACTGTCGAGGCCATTTGTCTGATAAACCCAAGGGCCCCGGGGCCCCGGGGTTACGGATGCTTTGGATTCCATTTGACTCCGAATGGAGTTAACTCAACAAACGATATCAGCTCGTCGTTATTATACAAATGAACATGTTGAGATGTGAACTAAAAGCCCCCTACGATTTTCTTTTAAAACATATATAACTAGAATTTCAATCTAAAACGTGCACAAGAAGTTTAGAAGTATTTATGTTTACATACATGAATATTATATACATATCTATAATGTTAGAAAGCCTCCTTTCCTTCCCTCCTGGCCTGGCTTCCTTCCTTTCCTTCCTTCCTTGCCTCATTGCCTGGCTTCCTTCCCTTACTTTCCTTCCTTCCTTCCCTCCTTGCCTGGCTTCCTTCCTTCCCTTCCTTCCTCTGTGTGTATCAGTGGACACACCCACATTTCTGCACCGATGACCCCGCTACGTATTATAAATGAGAATGTGTGTGTGTGTGTCTTTGCACACAGACACACACAGCCTGCATGTGTATCAACGGTTGCCGTGGTGACAGGCCCGTGTTACTAGAGCTGCCTGATGAGCTCATTTGAAGCAGCTCGGTTTTTCATGAAAAAAGGAACCGGTTAAAAATGTGAATTTCCCATCAAACCATAACTGATCTGAAGTGTGGTCCCGATGAGGCCCGAGGCCTCTGTGATCGTCTACGTGTCCTTAACGTGCTCTGACTTCCTGTTGCTCTCTCTTTCTGTTCTGACTTCCTGTTGCTCTCTCTCTCTGCTCTGACTTCCTGTTGCTCTCTCTCTCTCTGCTCTGACTTCCTGTTGCTCTCTCTCTCTCTCTCTGCTCTAACTTCCTGTTGCTCTCTCTCTCTCTGCTCTGACTTCCTGTTGCTCTCTCTCTCTCTGCTCTAACTTCCTGTTGCTCTCTCTCAGTCTGCTCTGACTTCCTGTTGCTCTCTCTCACTCTGCTCTGACTTCCTGTTGCTCTCTCTCTCTGGTCTGACTTCCTGTTGCTCTCTCTCCTCTGACTCCTGTTGCCTCTCAGTCTGCTCTGACTTCCTGTTGCTCTCTCTCTCTGCTCTGACTTCCTGTTGCTCTCTCTCTGCAGTCTGCTCTGACTTCCTGTTGCTCTCTCTCTCTCTCTGACTTCCTGTTGCTCTCTCTCTCTGCTCTGACTTCCTGTTGCTCTCTCTCTCTCTGCTCTGACTTCCTGTTGCTCTCTCTCTGCAGTCTGCTCTGACTTCCTGTTGCTCTCTCTCTGCAGTCTACTCTGACTTCCTGTTGCTCTCTCTCTGCTCTGACTTCCTGTTGCTCTCTCTCTGCTCTGACTTCCTGTTGCTCTCTCTCTGCTCTGACTTCCTGTTGCTCTCTCTCTGCTCTGACTTCCTGTTGCTCTCTCTCTGCTCTGACTTCCTGTTGCTCTCTCTCTGCTCTGACTTCCTGTTGCTCTCTCTCTCTGCTCTGACTTCCTGTTGCTCTCTCTCTGCAGTCTGCTCTGACTTCCTGTTGCTCTCTCACATCTTCATCTTCTGGAACTCAAACACAGATTCCATGGAAACTGAGCCAGCTATGAGAAAATGTCCAATGGATCAAATGAACTCCATCCTCTTGTTAACGTTCTAAAACTTGAATCATTTCTCTACCGTAACGTATGGCGAGTCACTGTGGCAACAAATATTAGCGTTTTTTAACGTTTTTTCTTCGGAAACCCCATTCAAGTAAATGGGACGATTTAGCTGAATCTGTTGGCGCTTTGAGGCGAAGCGTCGGTCCGATCTCTTAGAAAAGTCATTCCACGCGATTCCCGATCATGACGCATGTTTTGATGTAGTTTGACGTATTTGCGAGTTACACTGCGGGAAGAGTAGTGGTCCAAAGTATTTTTCCCATAGACTGAGAATCTTCCACCGTTTTTCACGTCTCTCCGATAAACGGCAATTGTTAAACTTAAATGCACACGATTCCCGATCCGACTGCACCTTTTGGTGTGTTTGTTACGGATATGCGAGCAACGCTGTGACCTGTACGCTCAACCAACGTTACAAACTTGAGTTAGTTTTCATACTTCTCAGATTTGTCCTCTACTTTTACACTTTCACATATTTACATTTTTTGTCACCTTTAATATGATTCTCATATTAGAAGTTAATTGTTTTGTACCATCATAGTATTCAGCATACATCAAACCACTTGCTCCTCCCCCCAGTGACATGTTTGACCCCAACCATCAAAAGAGATCAAATACTAAATGGACATAAAGATCATCAAATCAGATCAGATCAGATCCTCAGTCAGTTGAGCCCATCCTCTGGGGACCATGAATCCCTCCACTAGTTCATGATCTCGAAATAGAGTCATGACATTAGATACTAGACATTAGCCATTCTCCAGCCACACTGCTCGCGTGCCCTAACGCTCTCTCTCTCTCTGTATCTCGCCCCAGGTGCCCCACCCCTGGCTGTGACGGCAGTGGTCACATCACTGGAAACTACGCGTCCCATCGCAGGTAACCACCGCCTGCAGCGAACAGGAAGCTCCTGCTCTCCGCTTAGCGTCGGATATGAGATGTGGGCTCTGAGTCCAAAGAGCACCACGACTAACTCAGAGATGTTGTTGGCGAGCGGCGCTGTAGCCCAGCCGCGCTCACGGCTCTGATCAGTGGTTTACTCCTCGCCCTCCTCCTCCTCCTCCTCCTCCTCCTCCTCCTAAATGACCTTGGTATGCCTCGCATTCTTGATTTCCCTTCGCTCACTTCTTTCCCCCTCCTTTCATCCTGGTTCCCTCCTCCTCTCCTCCTCCTCTCCTCCTCCTCTCAGTCTGTCTGGGTGTCCTCTCGCTGATAAGAGCCTTCGCTCCCTCATGGCGGCCCACACCCCTGAACTCAAGTATGTGTGCTCGACACCTCGCTGCTCTTCCTTCAGAGCTCCTGCTCTCTGCTCTGCTCGTTGCCCTCAGCTGTTCATGTGGATGAGTCACGACTTCTCTCAGCCCCGACGCACAGACACTGTTTTAGTGCCGAGGCGACGTGAGAGACGCCGCTCACAAGTGCGAATGAGAAGATGAAGATGAAGAAGCATAACTCATCCTCATGGCCTGCATCATGTCGTGTTCCTCTGAATCGTCTCCAGTCGTTTGTGGTTCTGCTTCTTGACTTAAAGTCCGACCCGCTCTGCCCTCTCCAGATGCCCGACTCCAGGATGTGACGGCTCAGGTCACATCACAGGAAACTACACCTCCCACAGAAGGTAACACACACACACACACACACACACACACACACACACACACAGTCAGCCAGAGAGGCCTAGTGGTAGTTCATGCTAGAACTAGACAGGGATCACATACAGCACATTTCCTTTTTCTTCTAGTTGGTTGAACAAACTCTGTAAATTATTCTTCCTTATAATGTGCTCTCCCTTTAACAAGCAATCACTTCACCAGACTCTTCCAACCCGATGTTATCAACTCCATACTTTCTGTTTTCAGTATCTCTGGGTGCCCGCGTGCCAAGAAAAGTGGAATTAAAACTCCTACCAAGGACAACCAGGAGGACTCCGAGCTTTTAAAGTTCGTACATAATGTCTTTTAGCGAGACTGACGGTAAAAGTAAAATGCAATAAAAAGGAAAAGTCAGAGAGAGAGGACAGTCACTGTGGATGCAGAGCGAGTGACCCGGCCTTCACTGGGACCGAACACACGGCCTCAGCTTCACAGCTCCGGCTTCAGGAGATTCTTAATGTTGAAACTCCGATGTAAAGAAAACTGAATTTGGCCCAGGAGAGAAAGAATAAACCGTAAAGCTGGACTGTCATGTGCTCAACTTCCTCTCCAGTTTGATTGTTTGGATTCTTCTCATCTAACCTTTGTGCCTCTCTTTCTCTCCTCCTCTATCCCCCCCCCCCCCCTCCAGGTGTCCGGTCCCCGGCTGCGACAGCCTGGGTCACATCAGTGGGAAGTACGCCACGCACCGCAGCGCCTACGGCTGCCCGCTGGCCGCCCGCCGCCAGAAGGAGGGCCTCCTGAACGGGACCCCCTTCTCCTGGAAGGCCTTCAAGACCGAGGGCCCAACCTGCCCCACGCCGGGCTGCGACGGCTCGGGCCACGCCAACGGCAGCTTCCTGACGCACCGCAGGTACCGAACACACTAGAAGGCTTTTAGGTGAGGCCACTAGCAGCTAACATAGTCCCAACCAGGCCACTAGCAGCTAACGTAGTCCCAACCAGGCCACTAGCAGCTAACGTAGTCCCAACCAGGCCACTAGCAGCTAACGTAGTCCCAACCAGGCCACTAGCAGCTAACGTAGTCCCAACCAGGCCACTAGCAGCTAACGTAGTCCCAACCAGGCCACTAGCAGCTAACGTAGTCCCAACCAGACCACTAGCAACTAACGTAGTCCCAACCAGACCACTAGCAGCTAACGTAGTCCCAACCAGGCCACTAGCAGCTAACGTGGTCCCAACCAGGCCACCAGCAGCTAACGTAGTCCCAACCAGGCCACTAGCAGCTAACGTAGTCCCAACCAGACCACTAGCAACTAACGTAGTCCCAACCAGACCACTAGCAGCTAACGTAGTCCCAACCAGGCCACTAGCAGCTAACGTAGTCCCAACCAGGCCACTAGCAGCTAACGTAGTCCCAACCAGGCCACTGGCAGCTAACGTAGTCCCAACCAGGCCACCAGCAGCTAACGTAGTCCCAACGAGACCACTAGCAGCAAACGTAGTCCCAACCAGGCCACTAGCAGCAATCGTAGTCCCAACCAGGCCACTGGCAGCCAACGTAGTCCCAACCAGGCCACTAGCAGCTAACGTAGTCCCAACCAGGCCACTAGCAGCTAACGTAGTCCCAACCAGACCACTAGCAGCTAACGTAGTCCCAACCAGGCCACTAGCAGCAAATGTAGTCCCAACCAGGCCACTAGCAGCTAACGTAGTCCCAACCAGACCACTAGCAGCTAACGTAGTCCCAACCAGACCACTAGCAGCTAACGTAGTCCCAACCAGGCCACTAGCAGCTAACGTAGTCCCAACCAGGCCACTAGCAGCTAACGTAGTCCCAACCAGGCCACTAGCAGCTAACGTAGTCCCAACCAGGCCACTAGCAGCTAACGTAGTCCCAACCAGGCCACTAGCAGCCAACGTGGTCCCAACCAGACCACCAGCAGCCAACGAGGTCCCAACCAGGCCACTAGCAGCAAATGTAGTCCCAACCAGGCCACTAGCAGCTAACGTAGTCCCAACCAGGCCACTAGCAGCTAACGTAGTCCCAACCAGGCCACTAGCAGCCAACGTAGTCCCAACCAGACCACTAGCAGCTAACGTAGTCCCAACCAGGCCACTAGCAGCAAATGTAGTCCCAACCAGGCCACTAGCAGCTAACGTAGTCCCAACCAGGCCACTAGCAGCTAACGTAGTCCCAACCAGGCCACTAGCAGCTAACGTAGTCCCAACCAGGCCACTAGCAGCTAACGTAGTCCCAACCAGGCCACTAGCAGCTAACGTAGTCCCAACCAGGCCACTAGCAGCTAACGTAGTCCCAACCAGACCACTAGCAGCTAACGTAGTCCCAACCAGACCACTAGCAGCTAACGTAGTCCCAACCAGGCCACTAGCAGCAAACGTAGTCCCAACCAGGCCACTAGCAGCTAACGTAGTCCCAACTAGGCCACTAGCAGCTAACGTAGTCCCAACCAGGCCACGAGCAGCTAACGTAGTCCCAACCAGACCACTAGCAGCTAACGTAGTCCCAACCAGGCCACTAGCAGCTAACGTAGTCCCAACCAGGCCACTAGCAGCTAACGTAGTCCCAACCAGACCACTGGCAGCCAACGTGGTCCCAACCAGGCCACTAGCAGCCAACGTGGTCCCAACCAGGCCACTGGCAGCTAACGTGGTCCCAACCAGACCACCAGCAGCCAACGAGTCCCAACCAGGCCACTGGCAGCCAACGTAGTCCCAACCAGGCCACTGGCAGCCAACGTAGTCCCAACCAGGCCACTAGCAGCCAACGTGGTCCCAACCAGGCCACTGCAGCCAACGTGGTCCCAACCAGGCCACTAGCAGCAAACGTGGTCCCAACCAGGCCACCAGCAGCTAACGTGGTCCCAACCAGACCACTAGCAGCTAACGTAGTCCCAACCAGACCACTGGCAGCCAACGTGGTCCCAACCAGGCCACTGGCAGCTAACGTGGTCCCAACCAGACCACTGGCAGCCAACGTGGTCCCAACCAGGCCACTGGCAGCTAACGTAGTCCCAACCAGGCCACTAGCAGCCAACGTAGTCCCAACCAGGCCACTGGCAGCTAACGTGGTCCCAACCAGGCCACTGGCAGCCAACGTGGTCCCAACCAGGCCACTAGCAGCAACGTAGTCCCAACCAGGCCACCAGCAGCCAACGAGTCCCAACCAGGCCACTGGCAGCTAACGTGGTCCCAACCAGGCCACTGGCAGCAACGTAGTCCCAACCAGACCACTAGCAGCTAACGTGGTCCCAACCAGGCCACTAGCAGCCAACGTAGTCCCAACCAGGCCACTAGCAGCAAACGTAGTCCCAACCAGGCCACTAGCAGCTAACGTAGTCCCAACTAGGCCACTAGCAGCTAACGTAGTCCCAACCAGGCCACGAGCAGCTAACGTAGTCCCAACCAGGCCACTAGCAGCTAACGTAGTCCCAACCAGGCCACTAGCAGCTAACGTAGTCCCAACCAGGCCACTAGCAGCTAACGTAGTCCCAACCAGACCACTAGCAGCTAACGTAGTCCCAACCAGGCCACTAGCAGCTAACGTAGTCCCAACCAGGCCACTAGCAGCTAACGTAGTCCCAACCAGGCCACTAGCAGCTAACGTAGTCCCAACCAGGCCACTAGCAGCTAACGTAGTCCCAACCAGGCCACTAGCAGCTAACGTAGTCCCAACCAGGCCACTAGCAGCCAACGTAGTCCCAACCAGGCCACTAGCAGCCAACGAGTCCCAACCAGGCCACTAGCAGCTAACGTAGTCCCAACCAGGCCACGAGCAGCTAACGTAGTCCCAACCAGGCCACTAGCAGCTAACGTAGTCCCAACCAGGCCACTAGCAGCTAACGTAGTCCCAACCAGGCCACTAGCAGCTAACGTAGTCCCAACCAGGCCACCAGCAGCCAACGTGGTCCCAACCAGGCCACCAGCAGCCAACGAGTCCCAACCAGGCCACTAGCAGCCAACGTAGTCCCAACCAGGCCACCAGCAGCCAACGTAGTCCCAACCAGGCCACTAGCAGCCAACGTGGTCCCAACCAGGCCACCAGCAGCCAACGTAGTCCCAACCAGACCACTGGCAGCCAACGTGGTCCCAACCAGGCCACCAGCAGCTAACGTGGTCCCAACCAGGCCACTGGCAGCCAACGTAGTCCCAACCAGGCCACCAGCAGCTAACGTGGTCCCAACCAGGCCACTAGCAGCCAACGTAGTCCCAACCAGGCCACTAGCAGCCAACGTGGTCCCAACCAGGCCACTGGCAGCTAACGTGGTCCCAACCAGGCCACTAGCAGCCAACGTAGTCCCAACCAGGCCACTAGCAGCCAACGTAGTCCCAACCAGGCCACTAGCAGCCAACGTAGTCCCAACCAGGCCACCAGCAGCCAACGTAGTCCCAACCAGGCCACTGGCAGCCAACGTAGTCCCAACCAGGCCACTAGCAGCCAACGTAGTCCCAACCAGGCCACTAGCAGCCAACGTAGTCCCAACCAGGCCACTAGCAGCTAACGTAGTCCCAACCAGGCCACCAGCAGCTAACGTAGTCCCAACCAGGCCACCAGCAGCCAACGTAGTCCCAACCAGGCCACTGGCAGCTAACGTAGTCCCAACCAGGCCACTAGCAGCCAACGTGGTCCCAACCAGGCCACCAGCAGCTAACGAGTCCCAACCAGGCCACCAGCAGCTAACGTGGTCCCAACCAGGCCACCAGCAGCTAACGTAGTCCCAACCAGGCCACCAGCAGCCAACGTAGTCCCAACCAGGCCACTAGCAGCCAACGAGTCCCAACCAGGCCACCAGCAGCTAACGTAGTCCCAACCAGGCCACTAGCAGCCAACGAGTCCCAACCAGGCCACCAGCAGCTAACATAGTCCCAACCAGGCCACTAGCAGCTAACGTAGTCCCAACCAGGCCACTAGCAGCTAACGTAGTCCCAACCAGGCCACCAGCAGCTAACGTAGTCCCAACCAGGCCACCAGCAGCCAACGTAGTCCCAACCAGGCCACCAGCAGCCAACGAGTCCCAACCAGACCACTAGCAACCCACGTAGTCCCAACCAGGCCACTAGCAGCCAACGTAGTCCCACCCAGGCCACCAGCAGCCAACGTAGTCCCAACCAGGCCACTGGCAGCCAACGTAGTCCCAACCAGGCCACCAGCAGCCAACGTAGTCCCAACCAGGCCACCAGCAGCCAACGTGGTCCCAACCAGGCCACTAGCAGCTAACGTAGTCCCAACCAGGCCACTAGCAGCTAACGTAGTCCCAACCAGGCCACTAGCAGCTAACGTAGTCCCAACCAGGCCACTAGCAGCTAACGTAGTCCCAACCAGGCCACTAGCAGCTAACGTGGTCCCAACCAGGCCACCAGCAGCCAACGTGTCCCAACCAGGCCACTAGCAGCCAACGTAGTCCCAACCAGGCCACTAGCAGCTAACGTGGTCCCAACCAGGCCACCAGCAGCCAACGTAGTCCCAACCAGGCCACTAGCAGCCAACGAGTCCCAACCAGGCCAC
>NC_079396.1:609386-619386 GCF_029220125.1 Pseudoliparis swirei | reverse complement strand
GTGTAACAGTGTAACAATGTAACACTAACAATGTAACAGTGTAACAACATAACACTAACAGTGTAACAACGTAACCGTGTAACAATGTAACACTAACAGTGTAACACTAACAGTGTAACAATGTAACAATGTAACACTAACAGTGTAACACTAACAATGTAACAGTGAAACAATGTAACACTAACAATGTAACAATGTAACACTAAGTGTAACACGAACAATGTAACAGTGTAACAATGTAACACTAACAGTGTAACACTAACAATGTAACAGTGTAACACTAACAGTGTAACATGAACAATGTAACAGTGTAACAATGTAACACTAACAATGTAACAGTGTAACAATGTAACAACGTAACAATGTAACACTAACAGTGTAACAGTGTAACAATGTAACACTAACAATGTAACAGTGTAACAATGTAACACTAACAGTGTAACACTAACAATGTAACAGTGTAACACTAATAGTGTAACATGAACAATGTAACAGTGTAACAATGTAACACTAACAGTGTAACACTAACAATGTAACAGTGTAACAATGTAACACTAACAGTGTAACAATGTAACACTAACAGTGTAACACTAACAATGTAACAGTGTAACAATGTAACACTAACAATGTAACAGTGTAACACTAACAGTGTAACATGAACAATGTAACAGTGTAACAATGTAACACTAACAGTGTAACACTAACAATGTAACAATGTAACACTAACAGTGTAACACTAACAATGTAACAATGTAACACTAACAGTGTAACACTAACAATGTAACAGTGTAACACTAACAGTGTAACATGAACAATGTAACAATGTAACACTAACAGTGTAACACTAACAATGTAACAGTGTAACAATGTAACACTAACAGTGTAACACGAACAATGTAACAGTGTAACAATGTAACAGTGTAACACTAACAGTGTAACACTAACAATGTAACAGTGTAACAATGTAACACTAACAGTGTAACATGAACAATGTAACAGTGTAACAATGTAACACTAACAGTGTAACATGAACAGTGTAACACTAACAGTGTAACACTAACAGTGTAACAATGTAACAGTGTAACACTAACACTGTAACAATGTAACACTAACAGTGTAACATGAACAATGTAACAGTGTAACACTAACAATGTAACAGTGTAACAATGTAACACTAACAGTGTAACACTAACAATGTAACAGTGTAACACTAACAGTGTAACACTAACAGTGTAACAATGTAACAGTGTAACAGTGTAACACTAACAATGTAACAGTGTAACAATGTAACTAACAGTGTAACCTGAACAATGTAACAGTGTAACAGTGTAACACTAACAGTGTAATACTAACAATGTAACAGTGTAACAATGTAACAGTGTAACACTAACAGTGTAACACTAACAATGTAATAGTGTAACACGAACAATGTAACAGTGTAACAATGTAACAGTGTAACACTAACAATGTAACAGTGTAACAATGTAACAGTGTAACACTAACAGTGTAACACTAACAATGTAACAGTGTAACAATGTAACAGTGTAACAGTGTAACACTAACAATGTAACAGTGTAACAATGTAACAGTGTAACAATGTAACACTAACAGTGTAACACTAACAATGTAACAGTGTAACACGAACAACATAACAGTGTAACAGTGTAACACTAACAGTGTAACACTAACAATGTAACAGTGTAACACTAACAGTGTAACACTAACAATGTAACAGTGTAACAGTGTAACACTAACAGTGTAACACTAACAATGTAACATCTGTGGTCCTGGGAGACCACAGCGTGGTGATTGTTTCCGATGCCTTTATTTCTGCCACATGGCCATGAGTACACTGATATACATTCTGTATAGATAGATTTTAAAGATGCTATATATATGAATATGAACATACATATATATTTTTCCAGTGTCCGTGTTGACGAGCTCTTCTTCTTCTGGTCTTGAGCGTGACATCGCTCCCTGCTGGAGGAGACCTGCTCCACTGTGGCTCACGGCTCAACGTGTTTTTCCTTTCCTGTTGTCTGTGGTCCAGATGTGCAGCAGCACCGCTGTGTGCCGGGTCTGACCGATAAGTAGCCGCTGGCTCTTGGTTCTAAATGTCATGTGACTTCATGTATTGTCAAAAAGAAGATGGATGCCTCTGAAGATGTTCTGCACATGTTGTGCGGTTGTTGTGTTGTTAGTGAGGCGTCGTCCTGACTGCTGTACCAGTGTGACCCTGAGGTCAAAGGTTGTAAATGTGCTCTTAGCCAATGTAGAACTCCGTTGTGCACTTTCTGAATAGCATTGATCATGCCAGCAGCAAAGCGATAGATTCAAGGATTCAGCTCCAGCATCGTCACAACGTCCGTCATGTCGGGTCCAGCCTTCAGAGCCGCGAGGCGTATCGAGGGGAAGGAAGCGTTCTTCCCCAAGCAACCAAAAGAGATCGACAGGAAGCAGTTTGGTTCTCAGGTGAGACTCAAGGGGGGGGCAGCGAGGCCTCCTGTGACACTGATTTCTCCCCTTTGTTTTATATTTGCATAAATATGTGTCCATCAGTCAAAAGAATGTGGAAGCTGTTAAAGACTTTACCCCCGACCCCCCTTCCTGGTGGCTGGTGCAACCTTTCCTCAGGAAAGATCGTGTGATGGTTCACAGAGTTTACTCTTCCTCTCTTGAGATGCACCAGGACACGGCCAGACGCTCGACTGGGAACATGCCCCCACCTTCCTGCACATGACCCCTCATGACCCCTGAGGAGGAACACAGAGAACACGGAGGGGCCTTTGACAAAGAAAAGCAGCCTTCGGTTGGAGCTCCGCCCTCTGTTCGGTTGGAGCTCCGCCCACTCGCCCTCTGTTCGGTTGGAGCTCCGCCCTCTGTTCCCTTCATACTGAGGACTTTGATTACAAATAGCAAAGGACTTTAAAAACAAGCCCTGTTCCCTGAAACATGTCGCCGGCTCAGGAAGCCAGGCACACCCAACTGAGTGTTAGCATGTGAGCTACATGTGAGCCACATGTGAGCTACATGTGAGCCACATGTGGACTCCTGAGATAGGAATGTCCAGTTGAGGGCGCTGTTCATCAAGCTGAGCAAAACCAAAAGCCCCCCTCCCTGTAGGTACACCGTGTGGTCTTATGTGTCATGTGCTGCCATGTGTTATGTGTCATGTGCTGCCATGTGTCATGTGCTGCCATGTGTCATGTGCTGCCATGTGTTATGTGTCATGTGCCATGTGTCATGTGCTGCCATGTGTCATGTGCCATGTGTCATGTGCTGCCATGTGTCATGTGCTGCCATGTGTCATGTTCTATGTGTCATGTGCCATGTGTCATGTGCCATGTGTCATGTTCCATGTGTCATGTTCCATGTGTCATGTGCCATGTGTCATGTTCTATGTGTCATGTTCCATGTGTCATGTGCCATGTGTCATGTTCTATGTGTCATGTGCCATGTGTCATGTGCTGCCATGTGTCATGTTCTATGTGTCATGTTCTATGTGTCATGTGCCATGTGTCATGCGCCATGTGTCATGTGCTGCCATGTGTCATGTTCTATGTGCCATGTGTCATGCGCCATGTGCCATGTGTCATGTGCTGCCATGTGCCATATGTCATGTGCTGCCATGTGTCATGTGCCATGTGTCATGTTCTATGTGTCATGTGCCATGTGTCATGTGCCATGTGTCATGTTCTATGTGTCATGTGCCATGTGTCATGTGCCATGTGTCATGTGCCATGTGTCATGTGCCATGTGTCATGTTCTATGTGTCATGTGCCATGTGTCATGTGCCATGTGTCATGTTCTATGTGTCATGTGTCATGTGCCATGTGCCATGTGTCATGTGCCATGTGTCATGTTCTATGTGCCATGTGCCATGCGTCATGTGCCATGTGTCATGTTCTATGTGTCATGTGCCATGTGTCATGTGCCATGTGTCATGTTCTATGTGCCATGTGTCATGTGCCATGTGCCATGCGTCATGTGCCATGTGTCATGTTCTATGTGTCATGTGCCATGTGTCATGTGCCATGTGTCATGTGCCATGTGTCATGTGCCATGTGCCATGTGCCATGCGTCATGTGCCATGTGTCATGTGCCATGTGCCATGTGCCATGCGTCATGTGTCATGTTCTATGTGTCATGTGCCATGTGTCATGCGCCATGCGCCATGTGTCATGCGTCGTGTGCCATGTGTCGTGCGTCGTGTGCCATGTGCCATGTGTCATGCGCCATGCGTCATGTGTCGTGTGCCATGTGTCATGCGTCGTGTGCCATGCGCCATGTGCCGTGCGTCATGCGCCATGTGTCGTGTGCCATGTGTCATGCATCGTGTGCCATGCGCCATGTGCCGTGCGTCATGCGCCATGCGTCATGTGCCATGTGTCATGTGCCATGCGCCATGTGTCATGCGTCGTGTGCCATGTGTCGTGTGTCATGCGCCATGCGTCATGTGCCATGTGTCATGCGCCATGTGTCGTGCGTCATGTGTTGTGCGTCATGTGTCATGCGTCATGTGTCATGCGCCATGTGTCGTGCGTCATGTGTCGTGCGTCATGTGTCGTGTGTCGTGTGTCGTGCGTCATGTGTCGTGTGTCGTGCGCTGGTGTCGTGGCGCTGCGTGTCGTGGTCGTCATCGCCGCGCCATGTCGTGCGTCATGTGTCGTGTGTCGTGCGTCATGTGTCGTGCGTCATGTGTCGTGCGTCGTGTGTCGTGCGTCATGCGTCATGTGTCGTGTGTCGTGTGTCGTGCGTCATGCGTCATGCGTCGTGTGTCGTGTGTCATGTGTCATGCGCCGTGTGTCGTGCGTCATGTGTCGTGTGTCGTGCGTCATGTGTCGTGCGTCATGCGTCATGCGTCGTGTGTCGTGCCGTGTGTCGCGCGTCATGTGTCGTAAGGCCGCGCTGCGCGCTGTGTCGTGTCGCGGTGTCGTGCGTCATGCGTCGTGTGTCGTGTGTCGTGTGTCGTGTGTCATGCGCCATGTGTCGTGTGTCATGTGTCGTGCGCCATGTGTCGTGTGTCATGCGTCGTGCGTCATGTGTCATGTGTGCCTTTCTCACTACACGCAGCTCAAGATAAAGAAAGGGAATGTTTACATGCTGGGGGGGGCGGGGCTACAGACTGACGTCATTCAGGTACCAGGCTGCACGGACATGAAGAGCATCATCGTCATCCCACAGAGCGTTCATGTGAGGCGATATTTTGACGTGGAAGTCTGGACGTATTTGTATTCAGAAGAAACAGTGTTATTGTTGTTATTGTTGTTATTGTTGTTGAAGTTTAAAATGGCAACAAAATATGTTTGTGACAAAGCGTCCACAGCCACGGCGTGTAGCCTTGGTGTTCAGATCCTTCTCTTCCACAGGTTGTCCTTGTGTTACTCGTGTTGTCTCTACTGGGGGGGGGGGGGGGGCTGCTCACACACCTGTGACTGTGTGTGTGTGTGTGTGTGTGTGTACATGTTAGAAGTGAAGTCAGTTTAAATGTTCTCTATGAAAAACACAATAAAGAATCACAGACAAGGACGACTCCGCCTGGTCTGTGTGTGTGTGTGTGTGTATATGTGTGTGTGTATATGTGTGTGTGTATATGTGTGTGTATGTATATGTGTGTGTATGTGTATATGTGTGTGTGTATGTGTATATATATGTGTGTGTATGTGTATATATGTGTGTGTATGTGTATATATATGTGTGTATGTGTATGTGTGTATGTGTATATATGTGTGTGTGTGTATGTGTATATATATGTGTGTGTATGTGTATATATGTGTGTGTATGTGTATATGTGTGTGTATGTGTATATATGTGTGTGTGTGTGTGTGTATGTGTATATATATGTGTATATATGTGTGTATGTTTATATATGTGTATGTGTATATATGTGTGTGTATGTGTATATATGTGTGTGTGTGTATGTGTATATATGTGTGTGTGTATGTGTATATATGTGGTTGTATGTGTATATGTGTGTATGTGTATATATGTGTGTGTATGTGTATATATGTGTGTATATGTGTATATATGTGTGTATATGTGTATATCAGAATCAGAATCAGAATCAGAAACAGGTTTATTGCCAAAGAATGTTCATATTAAAAAAACACAAACAAACGAGGAACTTTTTTTGGCGGAAGGTGCAAGAATCGCGCACCAAGACACCGAGGCGCCGTGTGTGTATGTGTGTATGTGTATATATGTGTGTGTATGTGTATATATGTGTGTGTATGTGTGTATGTGTGGACCATGCAGTTAACATGGAGTTAGTATGTTGAGCAGCAGCACCGCCCCCTGGTGGACGAGCTCCCTGCGTTTACTGTGTTTATGTTTACTGTGTTTATGTTTACTGTGTTTGTGTTTACTGTGTTTATGTTTACTGTGTTTGTGTTTACTGTGTTTATGTTTACTGTGTTTGTGTTTACTGTGTTTATGTTTACTGTGTTTGTGTTTACTGTCTTTATGTTTACTGTGTTTATGTTTACTGTGTTTATGTTTACTGTGTTTGTGTTTACTATGTTTATGTTTACTGTGTTTATGTTTACTGTGTTTATGTTTACTGTGTTTGTGTTTACTGTGTTTATGTTTACTGTGTTTGTGTTTACTGTGTTTATGTTTACTGTGTTTATGTTTACTGTGTTTGTGTTTACTGTCTTTATGTTTACTGTGTTTGTGTTTACTGTGTTTGTTTACTGTGTTTATGTTTACTGTGTTTGTGTTTACTGTGTTTATGTTTACTGTGTTTGTGTTTACTGTGTTTGTGTTTACTGTGTTTATGTTTACTGTGTTTATGTTTACTGTGTTTGTGTTTACTGTGTTTATGTTTACTGTGTTTGTGTTTACTGTGTTTATGTTTACTGTGTTTGTGTTTACTGTGTTTATGTTTACTGTGTTTATGTTTACTGTGTTTATGTTTACTGTGTTTATGTTTACTGTGTTTGTGTTTACTGTGTTTATGTTTACTGTGTTTATGTTTACTGTGTTTATGTTTACTGTGTTTGTGTTTACTGTGTTTATGTTTACTGTGTTTGTGTTTACTGTGTTTATGTTTACTGTGTTTATGTTTACTGTGTTTGTGTTTACTGTGTTTGTGTTTACTGTGTTTATGTTTACTGTGTTTGTGTTTACTGTGTTTATGTTTACTGTGTTTATGTTTACTGTGTTTGTGTTTACTGTCTTTATGTTTACTGTGTTTGTGTTTACTGTGTTTGTTTACTGTGTTTATGTTTACTGTGTTTGTGTTTACTGTGTTTATGTTTACTGTGTTTGTGTTTACTGTGTTTATGTTTACTGTGTTTATGTTTACTGTGTTTGTGTTTACTGTGTTTATGTTTACTGTGTTTGTGTTTACTGTGTTTATGTTTACTGTGTTTATGTTTACTGTGTTTGTGTTTACTGTGTTTATGTTTACTGTGTTTGTGTTTACTGTGTTTATGTTTACTGTGTTCGTGTTTACTGTGTTTATGTTTACTGTGTTCGTGTTTACTGTGTTTATGTGACTGTGTTGAGCCTCGCTCTTCCTCATCCTCCTCCTCGTCCTCCTCCCCCTCTTCCTGCTCCTCCTCCCCCTCTTCCTGCTCCTCCTCCCCCTCTTCCTCCTCCTCCTCTTCCTCCTCCTCTTCCTCCTCGTCCTCCTCCCCCTCTTCCTCCTCCTCCTCTTCCTCATCCCCCTCTTCCTCCTCCTCCTCTTCCTCATCCCCCTCCTCCTCCCCCTCTTCCTGCTCCTCCTCCTCTTCCTCCTCCTCCCCCTCTTCCTCCTCCCCCTCTTCCTCCTCCTCCTCCTCTTCCTCCTCCCCCTCTTCCTGCTCCTCCTCCTCGCGTCATTGTGCGTAAGATGGTTTACGTCTGACGTCAGAGTGTCAGCTGGCCGAATGTTTACATCCTGCAGCGGTGGTTCCGGATCCTCTCGACAACAGGCTGAGCACCGGGACACACCGGGACGCACCGGGAGCCACTGGGACGCACCGGGACACACCGGGACACACCAGGACGCACCGGGAGCCACTGGGACGCACCGGGAGCCGGAGAACCTCTTCTGTCCTCGAGGTAGGATCTCCGCGTGCACGCGGCTCGTGCTGGAGGCGCGCAGAAAGCTCGGTGTGCGTGGTGGGCGCTCCTCCGCCTGCAGCGCCTCCGGTGGAGCCGGTGCTTCAGGTGTTGTTATACCAGCCGACTGGATGAGAAGCAGTGGAGCAACCGTGTGCGGAGCCCGTAGCTCCGGGCTCCGGGGCTCCGGGGCTCCGGAGCAACTGTGGCACCAGAGGGAACCAGAGGGAACCAGAGGGCCCAGAGGGGCCCAGAGAGAACCAGAGGGAACCAGAGGGGCCCAGAGGGAACCAGAGGGCCCAGAGGGCCCAGAGGGGCCAGAGGGAACCAGAGGGCCCAGAGGGCCCAGAGGGGCCCAGAGGGAACCAGAGGGGCCAGAGGGAACCAGAGGGAACCAGAGGGCCCCGGTGGCCCTCAGTCCTCAGCTTGAGGCTCAAGCTGTGTACAAAGAACTTAGAGTGAAGATGAAAAGTAAAAAGTATTTTTAACCATCACATGTCACCTTTTTAACAACGAATGCAATTTATTACTTTATATAAGGGCGACTGGGTCAGAGGTCAGCAGGTCTGTCTCTCAATCAGGGGGTTGGAGGTTCAATCCCCGCCCTAGTCGGTGTGTCCTTGAGCAAGGCACTTCCCCGTGAGTGTCTCCCTGTAGCTGCTCTACGGCGGGTGACTGTAAGTCGCTTTGGATAAAAGCGTCAGCTAAATGACATCTCATGAAATGTAAAACAATATATATTTAACTTTTAATATCTTTATAAATCAGAGTCAGGGGGCTCCTCTGGTTGTATAGAAGTCTATGCTTCATGTGCTAAAGCTGCATTCTCCCTCCTGACCACCAGGGGGCTCCTCTGGTTGTATAGAAGTCAGTGAACACTGTAGTGTCACCATGGGTGGAGCTGTGAGTGCCGGGGAGGACAACGACGAGCTGGTGGACAACCTGAAGGAGGCGTACTACATCCGCTCCGCCCGGGTGGAGCGGGCCTTCCGGGCCGTCGACCGGGCCGACTACTACCTGGAGGACTACCGGGACCACGCCTACAAGGTGAGACCACCTCGCCGGGTTCATGAAGACCGCCACGGTGCTGAGGCCGAGCTGCTTGAGGTCATACTGTTGTTGTTGTTGTTGTTGTTGTTAGGACTTGGCATGGCGGCATGGGCAGATCCACCTGTCTGCTCCATGTATCTACTCTGAGGTGATGGAGGCGTTGGACCTGCACCCAGGACTTTCCTTCCTCAACCTGGGCAGTGGGACGGGCTACCTCAGCACCATGGTGGGCCTCATCCTGGGTAGGTGGAGGAGGTGGAGGAGGTGTTCTGTTGGTGGTGGAGGAGGTGGAGGTGTTCATGCTCTGCTCCCCTCTAGGACCCTTGGGGGTGAACCACGGCATGGAGCTCCACCCAGACGTCGTTCTCTACGCCGCCCAGAGACTGGAGCGCTTCATCAGGACCAGCAGCAGCTTCGACAAGTAGCCTCCTCATGCGTCCTCGTCTCCTCTGCCCTCCTCATGCGTCCTCGTCTCCTCTGCCCTCCTCATGCGTCCTCGTCTCCTCTGCCCTCCTCATGCGTCCTCGTCTCCTCTGCCCTCCTCATGCGTCCTCGTCTCCTCTGCCCTCCTCATGCGTCCTCGTCTCCTCTGCCCTCCTCATGCGTCCTCGTCTCCTCTGCCCTCCTCATGTGTCCTTCTCGTCTCCTCTGCCCTCATGTCTCCTTCTCGTCTCCTCTGTCCTCCTCATGTCTCCTTCTCGTCTCCTCTGTCCTCCTCATGTGTCCTCCGTCCTCCTCATGTCTCCTTCTCGTCTCCTATGTCCCCATGTCTCCTTCTCGTCTCCTCTGTCCTCATGTCTCCTCTGAGACGCTCTGTCCTCTTTATGTCTCCTTCTCGTCTCCTCTGTCCTCATGTCTCCTCTGAGACGCTCTGTCCTCTTTATGTCTCCTTCTGTTTTTC
>NC_079396.1:562872-608386 GCF_029220125.1 Pseudoliparis swirei | reverse complement strand
ATCCGCCCTGAGATGCTGAAGGCGCTGGACATTGGGCGTAGCAGCGACACTCTTCAATGTCGGCGTGGGAATCAGGAACAGTACTCCTTAGACTGGCAGACCCGGGGTGGTGGTTCCATTTCAAGGACGGAGAGTGTGCTTTCGAACTATCGTGATCCTTTCAGCCTCCCTGGGAAAGTTTATGCCAGGGTACTGGAGAAACTCCGACCGCTGGTCGAACCTCGGATTCAAGACCAGCAGTCCAGTTCGTCCAGTCTTCATGTGTTTGTAGACTTATGGAAGGCTTTCGACGGTCCTCGAGGTGTTGTGGGGGGTGCTGCGGGGGTCTGGGGTTCGGACCGTTGCTTTCTGTTATCCGATCCTCTGTCACTGCAGTAGGGCTGTGTGCATCACCGGCAGTAAGTCCGAACCGCGTTCCGGTGGGTGTTATTCGCCAGAGACGCCTTTATCACGGTCCTGTTTGTGATTTTCGCAGACTAAGGATATCTAGGCGCAGCCTGGGGGTGGAAACAGGTCAGGTTTGGGGGTCTTGGATCTTACCTCTCTTCTGTTTGCAGATGATGCGGTCCTGTTAGCATCCTCAGACCATGACCTCCGGCGGCCTCACTGGGGGCGTTTTGCTGCAGTGTGACAACGAGATGAGAGTCTTTTCGCAAATCTGAGCAAGTGCTCTGCGAGCTCGGTTACTCCTCAGGTGGGGACAGAGCGCTAGCGAAGGAGTTCAAGTATCTGGGGTCTTGTTCACAGTGGGGTAAGATGGAGTGGGAGATCGACAGGCGGATCGGTGCGGCTGCAGCAGTAAAACAGGCTGTACGGTCCGTGCGGCGAAGGCTGAGCGGCGGCTCAGTTACTGAGTGGGTGCGTTCAATCTCACCTATGGTGCGAACTTTGGGTACAGTGACCCAGAAAAAGAGCAGTCAGCGAATGGCGGCCAATGAGTTTCCTCGTGGGGTGGCGGGCTCAGCCTTGAGGCCAGTGAGGCCGGACATCAGGAGGAGCTTGGGTCGGCCGCTGCTCATGCATCGAGGTCAGCTGGGGAGTGGATTCGGGCATCACAGTTAGGACGCCTCACAGGACGCCTCCCGTTAGAGGTTTTCAGAGCATGTCAATGGGAGACCCGGGGAAGACCCAGGACACGCCTGGAGACCCTTCCAGCTGGCCTGGGCATCTCAGGATCCCCCACAATGAGCTGGAAAGTGTTGCAGGCGGAGAGAGTCTGGTCGACCTGCTAGATCCCTTTAAGGTTGACCCCGGAATAAGCCGATGAGAATGGATGGATGGATGTATATACATATATATATATATATATACATATATATACATATATATACATACATAGTAGCTCATCTAGAGAACTCGTTTTCCACAAACAATCACTTTTATGTGGAAGAATTTTAAACATGAAACTATTTCCTTACCTCAACTCCTATATATTCAATGGGAACAGGAGAGAGAGAGGGAGAGGAGGGAGGAGAGGAGGAGGGAGAGAGGAGGGAGGAGGGAGAAGGGAGGAGAGGAGAGAGGAGATAGGAGGGAGGAGGGAGAGAGAGGAGGAGGCGATGGGAGGAGAGAGGAGGGAGGAGAGGGAGGAGAGGAGATAGAGAGAGGAGGGGAGGGAGGAGGAGAAGAGGAGGGAGGAAGGGAGGAGGAGAGATAAGGTGGGGAGGGAGAGAGAGAGGAGGGAGGAGAGAGGGAGAGGGAGGAGGGAGAGAGGAGAGAGTGAGAGAGGGAGAGAGAGGGAGGGAGAGAGAGGGAGGGAGAGGGAGGGAGGGAGGGAGAGGGAGGGAGGGAGGAGAGGAGATGGTGGAGAAGGTGAACAACTGCTCAATCACTGAACACACACACATGCTTGCACACATGTGTACACACCGCGCACATACACACACACTGTACACACACACATATACACACACACACATGTACACATGTCTTTTACACGTGTACACACGCATGTACACCTTTTGTACACACACACACATGTACACACACATGTACACACACACATATACACACATGTACACACACATATACACACACACACATGTACACACACACATATACACACATGTACACACACATATACACACACATGTACACACACACATGCACACATACACATGCACACATGTACACACACACTGTGCACACACACGTGGCACACACACACATGTACACACTGCGCATGCACATGCACACACATGTGCCAGCACTGTGTCTGTGTATGCCACATGTGTGTGTGTACATGTGTGTGTGTGTGTGTGTGTGTGTCTTATGTGTAATGTACATGTGTGTGTGTGTGTGTATGTGTATCGCCGCGCACCATGTAGCGCCGCCATGTCGCGCTGTGCCGCTCTGTGTGTACATGTGTGTATGTATGTGTGTGTCGCTGTATTCGCATGCGTGTGTGTGTACATGTGTGTGTGTATGTATGTGTGTGTGTGTAACAATAGCCTGCTCTGTATATATGTGTATGTGTGTGTATATGTGTGTGTACATGTGGCTATACATGTGTGTATGCTACGCTGTGTGTGTGTGGGTGTGTGTGTACACGTGTGTGTGTACATATATTATATATATATAATATATCATATGTGTATATATATTATATGTGTGTGTGTACATATGTGTGTATACATATGTGTGTGTACATATGTGTGTGTGTACATGTGTGTGTACCTGTGTGTACATGTGTGTATGTACGTGTGTGTGTGTGTGTACATGTGTGTGTACAGCATGTGTATACGTGTGTGTACATGTGGCAGCACATATTGGCAGTGTGTGTGTGTACATGTGTGTGTGTACATATGTGTACATGTGCACGGTGTGTGTACATGTGTGTACATGTGTGTATCTGTATACATATGTGTACATATGTGTGTATGTGTATGTATATGTATACATATGTGTGTAGTACATGTGTGTGTGTAAGTACATGTATGTGTAGTACATATGTGTGTGAAGTACATGTATAATGTGTGTAGTATATATGTATTATATAATATATATATATATATATATGTGTAAATACATGTGTGTGTAAGCTATGTGTGTGTAGTATGTATGTGTGTAAAGAAATACATATGTGTGTAATATGATACATATGTGTGTAAATATGTATATAATATATGTATGTATGACATATGTGTGTGAAATACATATGTGTGTACATATATGTGTGTATATATATGTACATATGTAATATTATGTGTACATGTGTGTGTAGTACATATTATGTACATGTGTGTGTATGTGTGTGTAGTACATATTATATAGTACATATGTGTGTGTGTGAAAGTACATGTGTGTGTGTAAGTACATGTGTGTGTGTGTAGTATGTGTGTGTACATATTATTATTAATAGTACATGTGTGTGTAGTACATGTGTGTGTGATACATGTTTGTGTGTGTGTGTGGTATATGTGTATAGTATAATATGTATGTGTGTGTAAATTATGTGTGTGTGTGGTACATATGTGTGTGTGTGTGTGGTATATGTGTGTATATGTGTATAGTATGTGTGTGTGGTATATGTGTGTGTGTGTGTGTAAATACATGTGTGTGTGTGTGTGTAAGTATGTGTGTAGTATGTGTGTGTGTGTGTAAATACATGTGTGTGTGTGTAAATACATATATTATGTGTGTAGTATATGTGTGTGTGAGCTACATAATGTGTGTGTGAGCCACTGTGTGTGTGTGTGTGAGTACATGTGTGTGTGTGTGTGAGTACATGTGTGTGTGTGTGAGTACATGTGTGTGTGAACACTCACCTCTGACTCCTTTGGATCGAGTGCGAGTTCTCTTGGTGTCGCTCTCTACACTCATCTGGGGAGGAGGAAGAGGAGGAAGAGGAGGAGTTAGAGGAGGAGGAAGAGGAGGAGGAAGAGGGGGAGGAAGAGGGGGAAGGAGGAAACACAGGTTCTTCCTCTCAGGACGTAGAAACAGACCTCCACGTCTTCCTCACCTGCCGGTGACATCACTAACGCACAGGTAAGAGGATTGTGAGACCCCCACCACCCTGCCCCCCATCACCCCCCACCACCACCCCACCACCCATCACCTCCACCCCCACCACCACCACCACCCCCACCACCCATCACCCCCACCACCACCACACCACCACCCCCACCCCCATCACCACCACCACCCATCACCCATCTTCCCACCATCACCCCCACCACCTGCCCCACCCATCACCCCACCACCCACCACCACCACCACACCCCACAACCCCATCACCCCACCACACCACCCGCACCACCACCCCCGTCCTTCGTCATGCCCCGTCATGCCGCCCTGCCGTCCTTTCACGTCATGTCATGCATCCTTCCTGCCCCGTCCTTTCCATGCCACTTGCCCCGTCTTGCCATGCCCGTCATGATCCTGCCTGCCACTTCCTTCCATGCCACCACTTTGTTGTCCTTTTACCACCCCTGCCACTTTGTCATTTGCCACCCTCATCTTGCCTGCCCGTCTTGTCCTTTGCCGCCTGCCTGCCGCCACTTGCCCGTCCTTTGCCATGCCATGCCCCGTCCTTTACTTTACTGCCTGCTGTTTGTCTTTGCCCCATGCCCATGCCCACTTGGCGTCATTTTAAGTCTTTGCACCACCCCACCTACCTGCCCATGCCCCCCCACCACCACCTGACCCATCACCCCATCACCACACCACCACCCATCACCCCCACCCCACCACCGCCACCTGGCCCATCACCCCATCACCCACCACCACCACCTGCCCCATGCCTCCACCCCACCACATATCCTTTACCACCCCACCACCCATCACCCTGCCCCTGCCACCCCACCACCACCCCCACCCCCATCACCACCTGCCCATCACCCACCACCACCACCACCCCATCACTTACCACCATCACCCCCACCACCACCACCCCCCACCCCATCCACCACCACCACCCCCAACCCCACCCCCCCTTACCACCCCCTCTTCCACCCCCACCATCACCCCATCACCCCCCACCACCCCCTGCCTGCCACCACCCCATCACCTCCACCCCACCACCACCACCCATCACCCCTGCCGCCCATCACCTCACCCCACCACCACCACCTGCCCCACCCCCCACCTACCACCCTTTGTCCTTCCCCACCACCACCCATCCTTTACCACCACCACCCCCAGCCCCATCACCCCACCTGCCACCACCACCACCCATTTTCAATCGGCCCCTGGCCCTTAGCCTCAGTGTGGCCCCTGTGGAGGAGTTGGCACCACAGTGGGGCTTAGACACAATTTGTTCCTCTCTTCCTGCTCCCTGCTAACATTTCATCTCTCTTTGGCAGAGCTCCTTCCTGCTCAGAGACGAGCGTGAAAGAAGGGGAGAGGAGAGAGATGGCTTCTCTGTTGTTCGGAAGGCTTCCATTCAGTCATTGAGAGTACCGGGTGCAGGAACAAGCCCCGCCCCCTGGGGTCTGCACCGGCCTCTCTGTGTGTGTGCGTGTGTCTGTGTGTGTGTCTGTCTGTATGTGTGTCTCTGTCTGTCTGTGTGTGTGTGTTTGTGTGTGTGTGTGTCTCTGTGTGTGTGTCTCTGTGTGTGTGTCTCTGTGTGTGTCTCTGTGTGTCTGTGTTAAATGACACAATGTGTATTATTGATGAGCAGTGAGTTTCCTACAGTGATGTCATCAGATGAATCAGGACCTCCTCCATTGCTCTCATGTGTGGTAACCATAGCAACGCTCATTTAAATAGGTAAACTGTGTCTTCACTTCAATTGCAGCATATTAAATGTGTCTTCATGATGTCATCATCTACAACCTCCTCATGATGTCATCATCTACAACCTCCTCATGATGTCATCATCTACAACGAGAGAGAGAGAGAGGTATCTTCTCATGAACAAAAATACTTTTTTTGTGTTTCAATACAAAAAAGAAACTCAGCATCAAGGAAACGCTGAGCGGGCTGAGGGGCGGAGCCTAGAGCCCCCCCCCCCCCACACACACACACACAACCTCCACCCTTTTTTACTTTCTCCGCTGAGTTAGGGGGTTGGGGAAATGCCCAGGAAGCAGAATGGGGGGGGGGGGGGGGTCTTGTCACTCACTGTGATTGGTCGACGGCTCTGGCTGCGGCTGCTGGTCCTCTCACCTCGAGTCCACCGCTGGGTCACCAGCTCACCACGGAACTCATGTTCTACAGGAGGAGAGAGAGAGAGAGAGAGAGAGAGACAGAGAGAGAGAGAGGTCATATGAATCAACAGCATCAGCACCAATGGACATCAGTTTGGAAAGAGGGCGGGGCCGAGGGTGGGGGTGCAACTCTGAGGGAAGGTCGAGGCACTGGAGCTGCAGACACACTTTATTAACTAAAGATACACACACACAGACACACACACTCACACACACACTCTCACACACACACACACACACTCTCACACACACTCACACACACACACACAGACACAGACACACTCACACACAGACACACACACTCTCACACACTAAGTGCCCAGCTGGGTCTCTGTCACTCTGCTGCTAGAATCAATCAAATGTGTGCATTTTTATGGGTTTTCATATATAAACACATGGGGGAGGGGAGGGGGGGGGGAGAGGGGGAGGGAGGGGTGAAGAATGGTCAGTAAATAATGCATCCTACATAAATCACTCCCCCTCCCCCTATTTTCATCAAAGTAAGAGCCTCCACTTGGTAATCCTCAAGTCCAGAGCAGCCCTCTCTGGTTCTCTCTAGCCCAAAACTGAACTTTTCAACTCTCTGACTAGATGCTGAACTGGTTCAGTGAAATATGATTCATATACATATATATATATATGTATATATAATAATAATAATAATAATAATATGTATTATATATATATATATATAAAATAATATATATTATACATATATAATATAAATAATAATAATGTATATTATATATATACTAATAATATATAATATATATTTATTAATAAGGTATATTATATATAATAATAATATATATTATATATATATATTAATAAGGTAATATATATTATATATATAATAATGCATGTGTGTGACCACAGCAACAACACAGAACAGTCACCATGACAACGTAGTAATTAAAACAATTATCATCATCATGTTGAATCTGAGGCGTTTCAGACTCTTCACACTTCATTCAGTTTATTTTGTATGACCTTTGACCTCATGGAGGGGGAGGAGCTTCAGCCTGACCGTGGTGCTACTGAGAGCTGAGACAACAAAAGGCTGCCCCCCCCCCCCCCATCCCTTCTCCCGCTAAGTGCTACAAAGACAGAATGATGTTTATCAACTTTCACTCCACCCTCAGGAAAAAGTGATTACAACAGCAATGTGCATCTCAGTCTCTCTGCATTTCTGTCTCTGTGCATCTCTGTCTCTGTGCATCTCTGTCTCTCTGCATCTCTGTCTCTGTGCATCTCTGTCTCTGTGCATCTCTGTCTCTCTGCATCTCTGTCTCTGTGCATCTCTGTCTCTCTGCATCTCTGTCTCTGAGCATCTCTGTCTCTGTGCATCTCTGTCTCTCTGCATCTCTGTCTCTGTGCATCTCTGTCTCTGTGCATCTCTGTCTCTCTGCATCTCTGTCTCAGTGCATCTCTGTCTCTCTGCATCTCTGTCTCTGAGCATCTCTGTCTCTGTGCATCTCTGTCTCTCTGCATCTCTGTCTCTGTGCATCTCTGTCTCTGTGCATCTCTGTCTCTGTGCATCTCTGTCTCTCTGCATCTCTGTCTCTGTGCATCTCTGTCTCTCTACATCTCTGTCTCTGTGCATCTCTGTCTCTGTGCACCTCTATCTCTGTGCATCTCTGTCTCTCTGCCTCTGTGCATCTCTCTCTCTGTGCATCTCTGTCTCTGTGCATTTCTGTCTCTCTGCATCTCTGTCTCTCTGCCTCTCTGTATCTTTGCATCTCTGTATCTCTGTATCTTTGCCTTTCTGCATTTCTGCATCTCTGCCTCTCTGTATCTCTGTCTCTCTGCATCTCTGACCCTCTGTATCTTTGCATATCTGCCTCTCTGCATCTCTGTCTCTCTGTATCTATGTATCTCTCTCTGTATCTCTTTATCTCTGTATCTATGTATCTCTGTCTCTTTGCATCTCTGTCTCTTTGCATCTCTGTTTCTATGTCTCTCTGCATCTCTGTCTCTCTGTATCTTTGCATCTCTGCCTCTCTGCATTTCTGTCTCTCTGTATCTCTGCATCTCTGTATCTTTGCATCTCTGCCTCTCTGCATTTCTGCATATATGTCTCTCTGTATCTATGTATCTCTCTCTGTATCTCTGTATCTCTGCATCTCTGTCTCTCTGTATCTATGTATCTCTGCATCTCTGTATCTTTGCATCTCTGCCTCTCTGCATTTCTGCATCTCTGTCTCTCTGTATCTATGTATCTCTCTCTGCATCTCTGTCTCTCTATATCTCTGTCTCTCTGTATCTCTGCATCTCTGTATCTTTGCATCTCTGTCTCTCTGCATCTCTGTCTCTGTGCATCTCTGTCTCTGTGCATCTCTGTCTCTGTGCATCTGTCTCTGTGCATCTCTGTCTCTCTGCATCTCTGTCTCTGTGCATCTCTGTCTCTCTGCATCTCTGTCTCTGTGCATCTCTGTCTCTCTACATCTCTGTCTCTGTGCATCTCTGTCTCTGTGCACCTCTGTCTCTGTGCATCTCTGTCTCTCTGCCTCTGTGCATCTCTCTCTCTGTGCATCTCTGTCTCTGTGCATTTCTGTCTCTCTGCATCTCTGTCTCTCTGCATCTGTCTCTCTGTATCTCTGTCTCTCTGCATCTCTGACCCTCTGTATCTTTGCATATCTGCCTCTCTGCATCTCTGTCTCTCTGTATCTATGTATCTCTCTCTGTATCTCTTTATCTCTGTATCTATGTATCTCTGTCTCTTTGCATCTCTGTCTCTTTGCATCTCTGTTTCTATGTCTCTCTGCATCTCTGTCTCTCTGTATCTTTGCATCTCTGCATTTCTGTCTCTCTGTATCTCTGTATCTTTGCATCTCTGCCTCTCTGCATTTCTGCATATATGTCTCTCTGTATCTATGTATCTCTCTCTGTATCTCTGTATCTCTGCATCTCTGTCTCTCTGTATCTATGTATCTCTGCATCTCTGTATCTTTGCATCTCTGCCTCTCTGCATTTCTGCATCTCTGTCTCTCTGTATCTATGTATCTCTCTCTGCATCTCTGTCTCTCTATATCTCTGTCTCTCTGTATCTCTGCATCTCTGTATCTTTGCATCTCTGCCTCTCTGCATTTCTGTCTCTCTGTATCTATGTATCTCTCTCTGTATCTCTGTATCTCTGTCTCTCTGGATCTCTGCATCTCTGTCTCTCTGTATCTATGTATCTCTCTCTGTATCTCTGTCTCTCTGGATCTCTGCATGTCTGTCTCTCTGTATCTATGTATCTCTCTCTGTATCTCTGTCTCTCTGTATCTCTGTCTCTCTGGATCTCTGCATCTATGTATCTCTCTCTGTATCTCTGTCTGTCTCTCTCTCTGTGTCTCTGTCTCTCTGCATCTCTGTCTCTCTGCCTCTCTGCATCTCTGTCTCTCTGCATCTCTGTCTCTCTGCATCTCTGCATCCCTGCATCTCTGTTTCTGTATTTGTGTCTCTCTCTAGCTCATGGTCTGTAGACCCCCGGCAGCAGCAGACGAGACGTCCTTGGTTCATCAGAAGGAACAGAGTCTCCCTCAAAGGGTGGACTCATCGGTTATGGGATAGGCATCGTCATGGTAACCAGCCCTTGGAGGACTCCCTGAGGACCAGCTTGACCTGAGCCTCAGAGACCAGCTGGAGGTTCCTCTCTGATGCTGCTCGGCTTCTTTAATCAATTCTGTATTTATATTGATTTATTTCTCTTTTAACACATGAAATTATTTCCTTGTGACGCCTCCTCCCAGTGAGAGCCACCCTGACCTTAACTGACCTTTACTGACCTTCACTGACCTTTACTGACCTTCACTGACCTTCATTGACCTTAACTGACCTTCACCGACCTGCACTGACCTTTACCGACATTCACTGACCTTCACTGACCTTTACCGACCTTTACCGACCTTCACAGACCTTCACTGACCTTTACCGACCTTCACTGACCTTCACTGACCTTGAGTTGCTCAGGTTTCTGATGGCTTTGACTGACAAGCTGCTCCTCACTACATGCTATTCATCCCTTCATAAGGTTCCTCACCCCTCATCTCCTTCTCCCTCACCTCCTCCTCCCTCATTTCCTCACCCCTCATCTCTTCACCTCCTCCTCCCTCATCTCCTCACCCCTCACCTCCTCCTCCCTCATCTCATCTCCTCACCTCCTTCTCCCTCATCTCCTCATCTCTTCACCTCATCTCCTCACCCTCATCTCCTCACCTCCTTCTCCCTCACCTCCTCATCTCCTCATCTCCTCACCCCTCATCTCCTCACCTCCTCCTCCCTCACCTCCTCCTCCCTCATCTCCTCCATCTTAGGACGCAGGTGCTTTGACAGACCGGCGCACACACCGCATAACGTGGCCATCTCAGCAGAGCGGGGGGGGGGGGGGGGGGGACCGGATGAAGCTCTCCGGACCACTTCAGTGTCTCTCTGACATTTAGAGAGCAGCTCTGTTTCTGCGGCAGAGGATCAGATGGCAAGCCCCTCCCCCTCACACACACATCCATCTGTCCCTGAGCACACACACACACACACACATCCATCTGTCCCTGAGAACACACACACACACACACAGGCACACGCGCTGCCGGACGTCGCGTGGTGAGCCCCGGACGGAGGAAGCGGCTGAACATCCGGCCGCGAGCCGGAGAGAGAGAGAGAGAGAGACAGAGAGAAGGTAAAGCTAGAGGACGGAGCTCATGCAGGTGTGACCAGAGAGAGGGTGTGTGTGTGCGTGTGTGTGCGTGTGCGTGTGTGTGCGTGTGTGTGTGCGTGTGTCCACAGAGCAACACACACTGATGAAGTGTCCGACACGTAAAACACACTGAGCGCCACGGACCCTTTATAATATCAATAACACATATTATTACTATTATTATTATTATTACTATGATTATGATCATTATTACAATTATTATTATGACTATTATTATTATTACAATTATTATTATTATGACTATTATTATGACTATGATTATGATTATTATTACAATTATTATTATTATGACTATTATTATTACTATGATTATGATTATTATGACTATTATTATTATTACAATTATTATTATTATGACTATTATTATTATTACTATGATTATGATTATTATTACAATTATTATTATGACTTATTATTATTATTACGATTATTATTATTAGGATGATTATTATTACCATTATTATTACGATGATTATTATTATTACTATTATTACTATCATTATTATTATTAATATTATTACTATTATTACTATGATTATTATTATTATTACTATCATATTATTATTATTACTTTGATTATTATTATTATGATTATTACATGGAGGCATCACGTGAGCAGTAAACATCTTATTATTATTAATAAACATCTTATTATTAGTATTAAACATCTTATTATTATTAAACATCTTATAATTATTAGACATCTTTTATTATTATTAAACATCTTATTATTAAACATCTTATAATTATTAGACATCTTATTATTATTATTAAATATCTTATTATTATTATTAAACATATTCTTCTACATCAACGATGCGTTTTGAAAACGAAACTAAATTAAACAAAAATACTTTAAACAAAAAGAAGTTTAAATTCAGATTGTGTCCAATTTTAAAATGTAAACGCGAACGCCTCATAAACCAGAAGTTACGCAAGAAGCCTCAGATGGGCAGATGTGTGTGTGTGTGTGTGTGTGTGTGAGCGTATATATATATATATATATATACACACACACACACACACACACAGATTTATATATATATATATATATATATATATATATGTGTGTGTATGTATATAAATATACATACACACACATATATAATCTCGGGTCTCGGGTCTCGGATCTCGGGTACCTGGTCCCGGGTCTCGGGTACCTGGTCTCGGGTCTCGGGTACCTGGTCCCGGGTCTCGGGTACCTGGTCTCGGGTCCCTGGTCTCGACCCTCCGGATCTTCCGGTCGTCCTCGGGAGTTCCGCCGTGGCTGTCACTAGTGAGATGAAGGAGCCCCGGAGCTCGTGCCCGTCCTCTCTCCCGTTACACGGTCCGCTCCGGTACCGACCCCGCGGCGTGTCGCGCGCCTCTCACGCACGGTGCACGGCTCGCGCGCAGACACGCGACGTGTTTGTCATTATTTGCCTTTGTCAGCGAGAAACACCGAATATTGACTCACCTTTCCTCCCGAGCGCCGAGCCCTCCGCCCCGCCCCCTTCCCCCCTCCGCCCTTTGCCATGACATCACGATCTGTAGTAAAAGCTCCAGCATCAGATGGGCGGGGCTTCAGCTCCCTTACTACGCTCCTCAATGGGCATCTCTCTCTCTCTCTCTGTCTGTCTCTCGTTAGGAGGAGGAGTCAGGAGGAGCAGGAGGAGCAGGAGGAGGAGGAGGAGGAGTTAGGAGGAGCAGGAGGAGTTAGGAGGAGCAGGAGGAGCAGGAGGAGCAGGAGGAGTTAAGAGGAGCAGGAGGAGCAGGAGGAGTTAAGAGGAGCAGGAGGAGCAGGAGGAGTCAAGAGGAGTCAGGAGGCAGGAGGTTAAGAGGAGCAGGAGGGCAGGAGGTCAAGAGGTCAGGAGGGCAGGAGGTTAGGAGGGGCAGGAGGTTATGAGGGCAGGAGGAGTTAGGAGGAGCAGGAAGAGTTATGAGGAGCAGGAGGAGTTAAGAGGAGCAGGAGGAGCAGGAGGAGCAGGAGGAGTTAAGAGGAGCAGGAGGAGCAGGAGGAGTCAAGAGGAGTCAGGAGGAGCAGGAGGAGTTAAGAGGAGCAGGAGGAGTTAGGAGGAGTAGGAGGAGTTATGAGGAGCAGGAGGAGTTAGGAGGAGCAGGAAGAGTTATGAGGAGCAGGAGGAGTTAAGAGGAGCAGGAGGAGCAGGAGGAGTTAGGAGGAGCAGGAGGAGTTAAGAGGAGCAGGAGGAGCAGGAGGAGTTAGGAGGAGCAGGAGGAGTTAAGAGGAGCAGGAGGAGCAGGAGGAGGAGTTAGGAGGAGCCATTAGTGGGAACATCCCATAATGTCCTCCTTCTCCTCTATCTGCCGCTGCACGCGGCTCCTCGTCTCTAATCTCCAGCAGCAGGCGCTCATTGTGCATCCCCATTGTCACGCAGAGGGGACCAATCAGAGACAACAACAACAACAACAACAGGAGAAGCTGTGAGGAACCCGGATGGAACCAACAGAGGGACCAGCCCCCCCCCCCCCCCAGCAGAGGGACCGCCCCCCCCCCCCCAGTAGAGGGACCAGCCCCCAGTGGAACACGTGATGAACATGAGAACTCGTTCACGTGACTTTTTCCCCCCTGAGATTAATTCAGGACCAAGGAGAGCTCCACAGGCAGGGAGTGTGTGAGTGTGTGTCTGTGTGTGTCTGTGTGTGTGTCTGTCTGTGTGTGTGTCTGTGTGTCTGTGTGTGTGTGTCTGTGTGTGTCTGTGTGTGTGTCTGTCTGTGTGTGTGTCTGTGTGTGTGTGTGTGTGTGTGTGTGTGTGTGTGTGTGTGTGTGTGTGTGTGTGTCTGTCTGTGTGTGTGTCTGTGTGTGTGTGTACCTGAGTACTACTTTATTTAAAGTCCCTCTAGGAAGTACAAAGTGAAGTAAACACTATATATACATATATATATATATATATATACATATACATCTATATATGTATATATATATGTATATGTATATATACATACATATGTATATATATATACATATATATATATACATATACATCTATATATGTATATATACATGAAAATATATTAGGGCTGTCAATCGATTAAAAAAAAGTAACTAATTAATCGCACATTTTGAAATTCATTAATTGCGATTAAGTTTTGTTTCTTCTTTTTAAAGACCAAACTTCCCACAGAGCTGTGTTTTCAAAGAGGCTCCTACCTATAAAGTGCCAGCGAGGTATTTAATATCGTGGATGATAAATTGTTTCTTCAGTAAAACATCAGATTAGTAAAAAAAAAAATGTATATTGAGACCCCATTGATCCTGTCATCTTTACCACTGAACAGCAGAACCAGTGGCCTTGGTAACTGACTGACATTCACATATGTCACGTTAACCCTCTGGAGGCTGGGGCATTTTATACATTTTACAAAAACATGTAAATTCACCTTTTAAAGGCGTTTGCATGTGACACATACCCACGTGTTATACATCAAACATTCCAGAACAATCTCAGCTCTATTCAATGAGGCTCAGTTGTCCTGGCGCCGTGTTCTCTGCTCTCTGACTGACAGGCTGCTATAGAGCCTCACCTGTGAGGTGGGAGGTCCTTTGTGATTTACTGAGTGTTCATTGGTTGTTTTTTCGCCAAAATGTTGACAGACAAACGGATTGACCAATCACGTTGAAGGTTTCGTGTGACGAGTTCTTTCCGCGCCGCGTCCCCCGACACGTCGCCCCTCCGTTCCTCTGTGTGTCAGAGGGGGAGACGGGAGGAAGGAGGAGCAGGAGGAAACCCGACTGATTCATCCACAAGTTAAACTGATTTATGCTCCTTATTTTCGCGGAGAAATAATTGTTTTAAAAACGGAAACAGTGTTAAACCGTACTGCCGTTTGACACTCGGTTTGAGTGTAAAAACTTCAACGAACACCGGAAGTAAACAAAGTTGCGTTAATTGCGTTAAAATATTTTTGTGCGTTAACGTGGCCAAATTAATCGCATAGATTAACGCGTTAACGCTGACAGCCCTAGTATATATATATATGTATATATATGTATATATATATATACAGGACTGTCTCAGAAAATTAGAATATTGTGATGAAGTTCTTTATTTTCTGTAATGCAATTTAAAAAAACAAAAATGTCATGCATTCTGGATTCATTACAAATCAACTGAAATATTGCAAGCCTTTTATTCTTTTAATATTGCTGATTATGGCTTACAGCTTAAGAAAACTCAAATATCCTATCTCTAAATATTAGAATATCATGAAAAAGTATACTAGTAGGGTATTAAACAAATCACTTGAATTGTCTAATGCTTTAACCTGAAACACCTGCAAGGGTTTCCTGAGCCTTGACAAACACTCAGCTGTTATAAATCTTTTTTTTTACTTGGTCTGAGGAAATATTAAAATTTTATGAGATAGGATTTTAGAGTTTTCTTAAGCTGGAAAAATAATCAGCAATATAAAGAATAAAAGGCAATATTTCAGTTGATTTGTAATGAATCCAGAATGCATGACATTTTTGTTTTTTTAATTGCATTACAGAAAATAAAGAACTTTATCACAATATTCTAATTTTCTGAGACAGTCCTGTATATACATATACATATATATGTATATGTATATATATGTATATGTATATATATGTACCAAAATCACCAGCAACTAAACACATATAAAGTAAAGTAACCCTCGTTCTGAGTGAGAAGGCTTGAGCTGAACAAAGGAGCCGGTGAAGGAAGCGTCACTCCTCTCCTCCTCTCCTCCCTCCTCTCCTCCTCCTCCTCTCCTCCCTCCTCCTCTCTCCTCTGTCCTCCTCTCTCCTCCTCCTCCTCTCCTCTCTCCTCCTCCTCTCTCCTCTCCTCTCCTCCTCCTCCTCCCTCCTCCTCTCTCCTCTCTCCTCCTCTCCTCCTCCTCTCCTCCTCCTCTCCTCTCTCCTCCTCCTCCTCCCCCTCTCCTCCCTCTCCTCACTCTCCTCCTCCTCCTCCTCCCTCTCCTCCCTCTCCTCCTCCCTCTCCTCCTGCTCCTCCCCTCCTCCTCCTCTCTCCTGCTCCTCTCTTTCTCCTCCTCTCCCCTCCTCCTCCTCTCTCCTGCTCCTCTCTTCCTCCTCCTCTCTCTCCTCTCCTCCTCTCCTCCTCCTCCCTCCTCCTCTCCTCTCCTCCCTCCTCCTCTCTCCTCTCCTCTTCCCTCCTCCCTCCTCCTCTCCGCTCTCCTCTCCTCTTCTATCCTCCTCTCCTCCCTCCTCCTCTTCTCTCTCCTCTCCTCCCTCCTGCTCTCTCCTCTCTCCCCTCTCCTCCTCTCCTCCTCCCCCTCCTCCTCCTCTCCTCCTCCTCCTCCTCCTCCTCCTCTCCTCCTCCTCCTCTCCTCTCTCCTCTCTCCTCCTCCTCCTCTCCTCTCTCCTCCTCCTCCTCCTCCTCTCTCCTCCTCCTCTCCTCCTCCTCCTCTCTCCTCCTCCTCCTCTCCTCTCCTCTCCCGGTGCAGATGGCTGCTGCTCCGTCACTGGTCAGAACCCGGTGACGGAGCAGCAGCCGGCTGACGGAGGCGCCAGATGGAGCAACAACAGAAACCTTTTAATAAGCCGCAGCTTGCTTTGTCCCCCGGTACCGGGCCGCGGGCCCCTGGGGGCCCCGGGCCTTTGTCCGGCCCTGCTCCCACTTCACAGGCTGGGGAAACTTTCTCTCACATGTGTGATATATATATATATATAATAACAATATATATATATATAAATATATATATAACAATAACAATATATATATATATATATATATATTTATATATATATAACAATAACAATTTATATATATATATATATATAAATATATCATACATATATATATTAATATATATATATATATATATTTATATATATAAATATATATATATATATATTAATATAAATAATATATATATATATATTAATATAAGAGGACACACAGAGGAGACGCGGAGGACACACCGAGGACACACCGAGGAGACGTGGAGGAGACACCGAGGACACACCGAGGAGATGTGGAGGAGACACCGAGGAGACGTGGAGGAGACACCGAGGAGACGTGGAGGAGACGTGGAGGAGACACCGAGGAGACACCGAGGAGACGTGGAGGAGACGTGGAGGAGACACCGAGGAGACGTGGAGGAGACTTGTGGCCCGAGGGAACGAGTGGATACGAACCGAGGAAGGAGCGGCACAGCTTCATGTCTGCGGCTCTGTCCCGCGCTGCTCGGCTGAAGTTCTGCAGGACAAAGTTCCTCAAACTTTAGTTCAACTTGCCGGCCGGGGGGGGGGGCGGGGGGCGGGGCGGCTGACTGACGGAGAGCCAATGGGAGGGCGCGCTGCCCCTGCGGCCGGGAGCCGGAGCCAATCCGCTGTCCCGCCTCCGCGTTCAGCCACAAAGACTCAAAGAGCATCTGCTGCTACGGGACTCCCCCCGAGCCGAGGACACGACACAACCAGCAGCTGCACATGCGCACTCAGCGGCTCCTGAAGAGACGGTGGACTTCCTCTGCTTGTCTTTCAGTCTGATGAACACTCAACTCAGAGGCCTCTGGCCCTCAGGCCGCGAGGGTCCAGCAGATGGTCTGCAGATAACAAGCTCTCCATTGCTCCCATGACCCCCATCCACTACTTAGGATGGGGGGGGATCCTCCTCGATACTTTATTTGATTTCCCACACACAAGGTTTCATATCCAAGAGAGTTGCATGTTTCATGTATAAGTCGATGTTACATGTGTGCTATTAAACTAAATCAATGGAAGCCAGTTATTCAAACCTGAATTGCCTGAACTAAACTAAACTACATTAAATTAAACTAAATTAAAATAAAGTAAACTAAAGTAAACCGAACAGACGTAACCAAACTAAAGCAAAGAAAAGTAAACTCAAAACAAAAGAACAACGCTGACTAACTCAACTAGATTAAACTAAACGTACGAATGCAAACTAAACTAGAATGGGCACTCGGTAGAGCGCATACCTTCGCATATCACAAGATTGGGCATTGAATTATGAACATTTTGGCATTAGTTGCATGCCAATTGGACACAAATGTATCGTGCTATGGTAAAAAAAGAGTTTGACCTTTCCATGACCTTGACCTTTGACCTGATTGATCCCAAAATCTAATCAAATGGTCCCCGGATAATAACCAATCATCCCACCAAATTTCAGGCGATTCGGTTCAATACTTTTTGAGTTCTGCGAAAGATTTTGACCTGTTCATGACCTTTGACCTTTGACCCGATCGATCCCAAAATCTAATCAACTGGTCCCCGGATAATAAACAATGATCCCACCAAATTTCATGCGATTCGGTTCAATACTTTTTGAGTTCTGCGAAAGATTTTGACCTGTTCATGACCTTTGACCTTTGACCCGATCGATCCCAAAATCTAATCAACTGGTCCCGGATAATAAACAATCATCCCACCAAATTTCATGCGATTCGGTTCAATACTTTTTGAGATTTGAATAACACATACAAATAAATAAATAAATAAACTAGAATGGGCACTTAGAGCGCATACGCCATATCACAAGATTGGGCATTGAATTATGAACATTTTGGCATTAGTTGCATGCCAATTGGACAAAATGTATCGTGCTATGGTAAAAAAGAGTTTGACCTTTCCATGACCTTGACCTTGACCTTTGACCCGATTGATCCCAAAATCTAATCAAATGGTCCCCGGATAATAACCAATCATCCCACCAAATTTCATGCGATTCAAGAACATTTTGACCTGTTCATGACCTTTGACCTTGACCTTTGACCGATCGATCCCAAAATCTAATCAACTGGTCCCCGGATAATAAACAATCATCCCACCAAATTTCATGCGATTCGGTTCAATACTTTTGAGTTCTGCGAAAGATTTTGACCTGTTCATGACCTTTGACCTTTGACCCGATCGATCCCAAAATCTAATCAACTGGTCCCCGGATAATAAACAATCATCCCACCAAATTTCATGCGATTCGGTTCAATACTTTTTGAGTTCTGCGAAGATTTTGACCTGATCATGACCTTTGACCTTGACCCGATCGATCCCAAAATCTAATCAACTGGTCCCGGATAATAAACAATCATCCCACCAAATTTCATGCGATTCGGTTAAATACTTTTTGAGTTCTGCGAAAGATTTTGACCTGTTCATGACCTTTGACCTTTGACCTTTGACCCGATCGATCCCAAAATCTAATCAACTGGTCCCCGGATAATAAACAATCATCCCACCAAATTTCATGCGATTCGGTTCAATACTTTTTGAGATTTGCGAATAACACGCATACAAATAAATAAATAAATAAATACACGGCGATCAAAACATAACCTTCCGGCATTTTCAATGCGAAGGTAATTAAAGCTGCAAGCAGCGATGAACGGGTCCTCTTTCCTGCTTCGCACGCCGGACGCCGGCCCCCTCGGCCGAGAGCGCATGCACGGCGTTCGGACGTTTGACCGTTTGTCACGCGACACTCATTTTACTTTGCTAGTCGGTGGCGCTTTGACGCTGAGTGAAAAAAGGCTTGTTGATATCCTCAGGCCTTGAATTCTACGAAGCATGAGAAGTTCGGAGCAGATTTGAGCGAGTCCAGGGTTGCCAGCAGGGGGCGCTGTGACAATTTGAGACGGACTGGGATCAGCGAGAAGTTAACCAACGTGAGAGCGCCAAGTTTCATCGTCGACTTCATGACCGGGTTTAGGATATCTACCAGAGAAAGAGCGAAGTCGCAGTGGAGACAGGGAGAACTTATGTCTTCCTTCCTCACAACTCTCAGGTGGGTACAAGTCATTTTGAGAGAGACGGTTCTTCTGCGATGTGGGTTTGTAATGGGCTGGGCAGACCCTGAGGCCTGAGGTTCTGGGGAGTCCAGTGTTTGAACTGATGGCTCTCCAGTGTCACTAATGCTGCCTTCCAGTTCCTCACTCATCCTACTCATCATGTTTTTTAATACTCCCTCAAAGCTCTGTCCACCCTCCCTTGCTCGTTGTCTTAACTCACTCAGGTAGTTTGCTGTGGAGCTTCTACCAACGGTAGCGGTCTACTCTTCTAAAAACGTGTTGACGCTCTATATGACGTTCTTCTAAAAACGTGTTGACGCTCTATATGACGTTCTTCTAAAAACGTGTTGACGCTCTATATGACGTTCTTCTAAAAACGTATTGACGCTCTATATGACGTTCTTCTAAAAACGTATTGACGCTCTATATGACGTTCTTCTAAAAACGTATTGACGCTCTATATGACGTTCTTCTAAAAACGTGTTGACGCTCTATATGACGTTCTTCTAAAAACGTGTTGACACTATATGACGTTCTTCTAAAAACGTATTGATGCTCTATATGACGTTCTTCTAAAAACGTATTGACGCTCTAAATGACGTTCTTCTAAAAACGTATTGACGCTCTATATGACGTTCTTCTAAAAACGTATTGACGCTCTATATGACGTTCTTCTAAAAACGTGTTGACGCTCTATATGACGTTCTTCTAAAAACGTATTGATGCTCTATATGACGTTCTTCTAAAAACGTATTGACGCTCTATATGACGTTCTTCTAAAAACGTATTGACGCTCTATATGACGTTCTTCTAAAAACGTATTGACGCTCTATATGACGTTCTTCTAAAAACGTATTGACGCTCTAAATGACGTTCTTCTAAAAACGTATTGACGCTCTATATGACGTTCTTCTAAAAACGTATTGACGCTCTATATGACGTTCTTCTAAAAACGTGTTGACGCTCTATATGACGTTCTTCTAAAAACGTATTGACGCTCTATATGACGTTCTTCTAAAAACGTATTGACGCTCTATATGATGTTCTTCTAAAAACGTATTGCCGCTCTATATGACGTTCTTCTAAAAAATGTATTGACGCTCTATATGACGTTCTTCTAAAAACGTGTTGACGCTCTATATGACGTTCTTCTAAAAACCCTAACCCTTCTAAAAACGTGTTCTAAAAACGTATTGACGGCGCCTCGGTGTCTTGGTGCGCGATTCTTGCACCTTCCGCCAAAAAAAGTTCCTCGTTTGTTTGTGTTTTTTTAATATGAACATTCTTTGGCAATAAACCTGTTTCTGATTCTGATTCTGATTCTAAAAACGTATTGCCGCTCTAAATGACGTTCTTCTAAAAACGTATTGACGCTCTATATGACGTTCTTCTAAAAACGTATTGACGCTCTATATGACGTTCTTCTAAAAACGTGTTGACGCTCTATATGACGTTCTTCTAAAAACGTATTGACGCTCTATATGACGTTCTTCTAAAAACGTGTTGACGCTCTATATGACGTTCTTCTAAAAACGTATTGACGCTCTATATGACGTTCTTCTAAAAACGCGTTGACGCTCTATATGACGTTCTTCTAAAAACGTGTTGACGCTCTATATGACGTTCTTCTAAAAACGTATTGACGCTCTATATGACGTTCTTCTAAAAACGTATTGACGCTCTAAATGACGTTCTTCTAAAAACGTATTGACGCTCTATATGTTGTGCACCGACAGATATGCTAGAGAGGTTCATGTCATTTATGTTCGCTTTCTCTCATTCCAGGCTTCCTGATTGTTTTCACCTGTCATCACACCTGTCTCCTATGCTCATCAGTGTCAGCCCCGCCCCTGATTGGTCCCACCTGTGTCTTGTTACCATGTGCTTAAATTCCCCTGTCTCCCAGTGTTCCTTGTCAGTTCGTCTGGTCTTTTGCCATGATCAGGTCGGGTTATGTTGTGCTCTTGAAAGTTTTGATCCTCACTACGTGAGCGCTTTCATTTGTTCGCTGCAGAACCGAAGAATAAAGTACTTACAAATACTTTATCTCTGTCTCCGGTCGTGCAATTGGGTCCTACTTCCTAAGTGTCTGAGATCGTAACAGGCAGACTGACCACATTATGGACCCAGCCGACCCAAGAACGCTTCACGCCGCTCTGTCGGTACAGGGCGTGACGATTTTCATCACGAGGAAAAACTGGACAAAGTCAGCCGAAATACAAGAGCTGAGAGGACGCCAGGCGGGGTTCAGGAAGAATTATCTACACAGATGCAACAACTGGTTGCCCAAATAAATAATTTTTCACTCATCAACAGACTGCTCCTCCGGTGACGTCATCCACAGCTGAGAATTTGCCTGTCAATACTCCAGCTGACGACCCAGTCAGGCTGTTTCCTCCATTACGGCTGGCTCTTCGGAGAGATTTTCCGGAGACTCTTGAATTGCAGAGCCTTTCTGGTACAGTGTGATCTGCATTTTCAACACAACCCAGCAGCTTTTTTATCTGAGCATGGTAAAGTGGCGTTTATTGTGTCTCATTTAACGGGAAGAGCTGCAGCCTGGGCTACTGCAGAATGGTCTAGAGACACCGAACTATGTTACTCATTGGCCGATTTCATAGAGACTATGAGGCGCATTTTGACCACTCATCGCCTGCTACGGAGGCCAGCAGAAGACTGTTTCAAATCCGTCAGCTCAACCGTCAGGTGGTTGATTATGCCATCGAGTTTCGTACAGCAGCAGCGGACAGCGGATGGAATGTTCCGGCTCTTCGTGACGCCTTCATGACAGGACTTTCGGAACCGATAAAGGACCAGCTGGCTCCACTGGAACACCCGGGATCTGGAATCCCTCATCGCTGTGGCCATCCGGATCGATAACCGTCTTCGGAAAGAGAGAGGGCGTCGGCAACCGAGATGTTATTCCCAGCTTCCAGAATTCGCCTCGGAGGTCGCGCCGCCAGCGGAGGATTTCCAGCTCATGTTACCGGACCATCAGAGGACTACACTTCGAATGACTCGGTGAACCCATGCAGCTTGGAAGAACCAGGCTTTCTCTGGAGGAGAGGCAGCGCCGTCACGGAGGGTTGCTGTTTCTACTGCGGCCAGCCGGGTCATCAACTCGCTTCATGCCGGGAAAGATCGTGCTCACCAGTCAAAGGAGGCGCTGGTGAGCAAGTTTCCCACAGACTTCCCTCCTCGACCTGTTACTCAGGTAGACATTTGTATTAACAATCAGACCATTGACCAGGGTGTGTTAATAGACTCAGGGGCTGACGAAAGCCTTATAGACTGGGGCCTAGTCAAACAGCAAAAATAAAACTGTCCCGCTATCTCATCCTGTTAGTGCCAGTGCCTTAGGCGGCGCTTGTTGTTCACAGTTACCCATTGCACTGAGCCCATACGGATTACTATAAATAAGGACCATACCGAGCATGCAATTTCATATTTTGAGTCGACTCAGCACCCGATTATTTTGGGGTTTCCTTGGCTGAAGATCCACAATCCTCACATAGACTGGCCTTCAGGAAAGTTAAGGAATGGGAGAGGATTGTAAGGGCAGGTGTAAACTTCGCAACCTGTTAATGCACCAACAGACTCTAGTAGGATCATTATAGATCACCCTGACTATCCTGATCTACACAAGGTACCTTCCTGTTACCATGATTTAAAAGCGTTTAACAAGTCTAACGCCTTGTCGCTACCTCCTCACCCAGATTTTGACTGTCCCACTGATCTCTTACCCTGCGCCCCCATTCCCAAGGGAGACTTTACTCGATTTCGAGACCTGAGAGAACAGCAATGGATGAATACATCTCCTCTTCACTCAAATCAGGGATTATCCGTCCTTCATCGTCTCCAGCCGGGCGGATTCTTTGTGGGAAAGAAAGACGGGTCTCTGAGACCTTGCATAGACTACAGTCCACTAAATGACATTACGGTGAAGAACCGCTATCCTCTGCCACTCATGTCATCTGCTTTTGAACTGCTTCAAACGGCCAAGATATTCACCAAGTTGGATTTAAGAAATGCATATCACTTGGTTAGAATAAAACAAGGGGATGAGTGGAAGACTGGATTCAACACTCAGAATGGTCACTATGAGTACTTGGTAATGCCTTTTGGACTGTGCAATGCACGGCTGTTTTCAAGCTTTTGTGAATGAGGTTTTGGGAATTCTTGAATATTTCAGTGTTTGTGTATCTGGATGACATACTGATTTTCTCCCCAGACGCTAAATCTCATGTTAACCATGTCCGCCAAGTTTTGCAGAAACTACTGGATAATCAGCTATATGTCAAGGCAGAGAAGTGCGAGTTCCACACAGAAGAGGTGTCTTTCTTAGGATACATAGTCTCACCTAATCATATCCAAATGGATCCTGCGAAAGTCAGTGCAGTATCCCAGTGGCCCACACCAGACTCCAGGAAAAGGTTCAGCAGTTCCTAGGATTTGCTAACTTCTATAGGAAGTTTATTAGGAATTTCAGTTCTGTTGCTGCTCCTCTGCATGTTCTGACTTCTCCTAAGGTTCCTTCAAGTGGACCCCCCAGGCGGATCTTGCTTTCAAACTTCTCAGAGATAGATTCACCTCAGCTCCCATACTCACCATTCCAGATCCCCAGCGCCAGTTTATGGTCGAGGTGGATGCTTCCAATGAGGGAATTGGAGGAGTACTGTCTCAACGTTCTGCAGAAGACAACAAGATGCATCCATGTGCTTACCTGTCGCGGAAGTTGACAACGGCAGAGCGGAATTATGACGTGGGAAACAAGGAATTGTTAGCTGTAAAAGCTGCCCTCGAGGAATGGAGACACTGGCTAGAGGGTGCAGAGCAACCGTTTTTAGTCTGGACAGATCACAAGAATCTAGAATATATAAGAAAGGCTAAGCGTCTCAACTCCCGTCAGGCCAGGTGGACACTTTTCTTTAGTAGATTCAACTTCACACTCTCTTTTCGTCCGGGTCTCAGAATCAAAACCCGATGCTTTGTCTCGTCTTTCGATCCCGAACCACTTGCGGTAGAGCCCAAGACCATCCTTCCACTTAACCGGGTGATCGGAGCCTTTTCCTGGCAAGTGGAGTCAGACGTTAAAGAGGCAAATGTCATGAATCCAGCGCCTAGCGAGTGTCCCAACAATCTGCTGTTTGTTCCTGAGGCTCTTCACTCCAAGGTCATCCACTGGGCTCACTCATCTGTGCTTTCGTGCCATCCGGGAGTAGCAAGAACAATGTTCAGGATTCAACAACGTTTCTGGTGGCCATCCATGAAGAAAAATGTGGCGAGTATGTAGCGGCTTGTGCGGTGTGCGTGTAATAAGACCTCATCTCAAGTTAAGATGGGCTTGCTCCAGCCGCTGCCGATTCCCCATCGTCCTTGGTCACACATTTCGATGGATTTTGTGACAGGATTTCCCTCATCCAGAGGCAAGACTACGGTTCTAACAGTGGTTGATCGATTTTCAAAGATGGCTCACTTCATCCCATTGACCAAGCTTCCTCTGCCAAAGTCACCGCAGAGGTCATGATGAATCACGATTCAGGATCCATGGATTCCCTAATGACATTGTTTCCGACAGGGGTCCACAATTCATTTCCGCCTTCTGGAAAGAGTTTTGTCGACTCATAGGTGCCACCGTCAGCCTGTCATCAGGATATCACCCTCAGTCAAATGGACAGTCGGAGCGTCTGAACCAAGAACTAGAGACTACGCTACGTTGTCTCGTCTCCCGGAACCAGACCACCTGGAGTGTCCACCTCACATGGGTCGAGGTTGCCCACAATACCCTTCCCGGGGCCACAGGTCTCTCTCCATTCCATTGTGTCAATGGTTTCCAGCCTCCACTTTTCCCTAACAACGAGGAAGAGGTGATGGTTCCATCGGCACATGCCATGATCAGACGTTGTCGCAGAGTTTGGGCTGGTGCTCGCCAGTCTCTTCTCCAGTTCAGCTCGGATGAAGGCTGTTGCGGACGTTCATCGCAGGTCGCTCCTCCTACAGTCCAGGCCAAAGGTTTGGCTCTCTACCAAAGACTTACCACTCCATGTCGCCTCAAAGAAACTGGCTCCGAGATTTGTGGGTCCGTTTCCAGTGTCCAGAGTCATCAACCCGGCGTCGGTACGCTTGCAACTCCCCAGGACCTTGAGAGTGCACCCAACGTTTCACGTTAGTAAAATCAAGCCGGTGTGTGAGAGCACACTTGTTCCCGCCTCCAAGCCCCCTCCACCGCCCCAGTTCTTTGAAGGGGGTGACGTTTACAAGGTCCGTAGGCTACTGGAGGTCCGTAATAGGGGGAGGGGCAAGCAATTCCTGGTAGACTGGAAGGGTTACGGTCCTGAGGCTAGAAGCTGGATAGCTGCTTCATTTATCGAAGACAAGACTCTTATCCACGACTTTTACAATCAGCCTGGGCCATCAGGAGTTGGCCCTAGAGGGGGGGTACTGTTGTGCACCGACAGATATGCTAGAGAGGTTCATGTCATTTATGTTCGCTTTCTCTCATTCCAGGCTTCCTGATTGTTTTCACCTGTCATCACACCTGTCTCCTATGCTCATCAGTGTCAGCCCCCCCTGATTGGTCCCACCTGTGTCTTGTTACCATGTGCTTAAATTCCCTGTCTCCCAGTGTTCCTTGTCAGTCTGTCTGGTCTTTGCCATGATCAGGTCGGGTTATGTTGTGCTCTTGAAAGTTTTTTGATCCCTCACCACGTGAGCGCTTTCATTTTGTTCGCTGCAGAACCGAAGAATAAAGTACTTACAAATACTTTATCTCTGTCTCCCCGGTCGGTCGTCAATTGGGTCCTACTTCCTTCTAAGTGTCTGAGAGTAACACTATATGGCTAAGTGTCTGAGATCTAAAACGCATTGACGCTCTATATGACGTTTCTAAAACGTGTTGACGCTCTATGACGTTCTCTTCTAAAAACGTATTGACGCTCTATATGACGTTCTTCTAAAAGCATTGACGCTCTATGACGTTCTTCTAAAACGTGTTGACGCTCTATATGACGTTCTTCTAAAACGTATTGACGCTCTATATGACGTTCTTCTAAAACGTATTGACGCTCTATATGACGTTCTTCTAAAAACGTATTGACGCTCTATATGACGTTCTTCTAAAAACGTGTTGACGCTCTATATGACGTTCTTCTAAAAACGTATTGCCGCTCTATATGACGTTCTTCTAAAAACGTATTGACGCTTTATATGACGTTCTTCTAAAAACGTATTGACGCTCTATATGACGTTCTTCTAAAAACGTGTTGACGCTCTATATGACGTTCTTCTAAAAACATATTGACGCTCTATATGACATTCTTCTAAAAACGTGTTGACGCTCTATATGATGTTCTTCTAAAAACGTATTGACGCTCTATATGACGTTCTTCTAAAAACGTATTGACGCTCTATATGACGTTCTTCTAAAAACGTATTGACGCTCTATATGACGTTCTTCTAAAAACGTATTGACGCTCTATATGACGTTCTTCTAAAAACGTATTGACGCTCTATATGACGTTCTTCTAAAACGTGTTGACGCTCTATATGACGTTCTTCTAAAAACGTGTTGACGCTCTATATGACGTTCTTCTAAAAACGTGTTGACGCTCTATATGACGTGTGTACGGCAACAGTGGCTCTAAAGCTGCTCAAGCAGAACTACATTCATATTCAACGATCAGGTTTTTGTAATATTCACTGGTGGAATCATCAACTGTACATACTTTCTTAATAGACCCATATCTTTTTAAACACTCAATGATTTCATCATCTGCGCTTGTCTTGGTAACTTCACGAATAATCACAGAACTTCTTACATCCACCCCTAACTGCTGACTAGACTCCATCTTGGGAGCCAATATTCACTTATCGAATCGTTCACCATCAAAACACAATTAATTTGTTTCCCACACGAGTTGAGCTCCTGGCTGGCTCGCCACGGCTGTCACCTGTGGCTCAATTTCAAGATTTAATTTCTAAAGTCTCTGATGTCGTCTCCAGGTTCGGCTGTGGAGCTCCAGTCGTGTGTGAAAAACACAAAATCAAATGGTTGAGTTTTAGGGCTTTGACTGAACATCAAAACAAACCAAGTACACATATTTATCATGAAACGTTGTCCCAGTTGTGTTCAACTCGTGGCAGCTCGCCATCTCCATCGGATACAATGTCTGTATCTCAAACCCTGACTGTACACAAGGTCACAAAACAGTTCAAAACACAAACAAATGTTCACAGCAGGAACCCAAAGTGCTGACAGACCAAGGATCAAACATGTCAAATCTCAAAATGGAGGTCGAACCTTTACACACAATATTCTCAGCACATTGCACGACAACACAAAATTAACTTCAAAGGAATGGAGGTACAGTCGCACACAGGAAGTGACCTCCCTTGACCCGGATATCTATTAGGACTCGGGTCCTGGATTGGCCAATTAAAAGTGTTTCCTCCCTGAGCCAATCAGTGGGTTACACAAACACACACACAAACACACATACACACACACACACACACACACACACACACACACACACACACACACAAACAAACACACACACACACACACAACACACACAACACACACACACACACACACAAACACACACACACACACACAACACACGCACACACACACACACACACACACACACACACACACACACACACACACACACACACACACACACACACACCAACACACACCAACACACACAAACACACACACACACAGAGAAAAGATGACATGTCTTAATCATTATTCAAATGTTCACTCTGCATTAATTATATTATTAAACATAGCAGTCATAATAATATAATAATATAATAATATGATAGTATAATAATATAGTAATATAGTAATATGATATTATAATAATATAATAATGTAATAATATGATCTTATAATAATATAATAAAATAACAATATGACAATATAATAATATAATAATATGATAATATAATAATATAATAATATAACAATATGACAATATAATAAAATAATATAGTAATATGATAGTAAAATAATATAATAATATGATATTATAATATAATAATATAATAATATAACAATATGACAATATAATAACATAATAATATAATAATATAGTAATATGATAGTATAATAATATAATAATATGATATTATAATATAATAATATGATCTTATAATAATATAATAATATAATAATATAATAAAATAACAATATGACAATATAATATAATAATATGATAATATAATAATATAACAATATGACAATATAATAATATAATATAATAATATGATAGCATATGAGTGGCAGTGCTCCTCTCTCGTCCTCCTGTCTGTCTCCAGCTCGTCGTCCAACATGCGACATGGAGAGAGTAGTAAATAAGCCTCCCCCCCCCCTCCTCACCCCGTGGTCCAGACGAGCGTCATCGTGCCCCCCCCCCCAGTCACCCTCCAGAGTCAGCGAGTCACATTCTTGGAGGTCTCACTCTGCAGATTTCCTCTCTGCCCGTCGCTGCACCTCCTCTGTCTGCTCCTTCTGTTCCCTAACTTTTACTCCCTCTCTCCCTCCCTCCCCCCCCTCCCTCTCCAGCCCTCCACTCACAGGCCTGATTACCATGACAAAGCGGCCACACTTGTGGGAGGAGCCTGTGAGTCTGCGGCGCTGCTCGGCCTTCGTGGTCTTTGTGCTCCGGAACAAAGGTTCTGATCTTCTTGATTCAACTAGCGGGCCGCTAGTTGAATAGGCCTGCTTTAGACAGTGTGTTGTGTACAGTGTGTAGACAGTGTGTTGTGTAGAGTGTGTAGACAGTGTGTAGACGGTGTGTTGTGTAGACAGTGTGTAGACAGTGTGTAGACAATGTGTAGACAGTGTGTAGACAGTGTAGACGGTGTGTAGACAGTGTGTAGACAATGTGTAGACAGTGTGTAGACAGTGTGTTGTGTAGACAATGTGTAGACAGTGTGTTGTGTAGACAGTGTGTAGACAGTGTGTAGACGGTGTGTTGTGTAGACAGTGTGTAGACGGTGTGTTGTGTAGACAGTGTGTAGACAGTGTGTTGTGTAGACAGTGTGTAGACAGTGTGTAGACAATGTGTAGACAGTGTGTTGTGTAGACAGTGTGTAGACAGTGTGTAGACGGTGTGTAGACAGTGTGTTGTGTAGACAGTGTGTAGAGTGTGTAGACAATGTGTAGACAGTGTGTTGTGTAGACAGTGTGTAGACAGTGTGTAGACGGTGTGTTGTGTAGACAGTGTGTAGACAGTGTGTTGTGTACAGTGTGTAGACAGTGTGTAGACGGTGTGTTATGTAGACAGTGTGTAGACAGTGTGTAGACAGTGTGTAGTGTAGACAGTGTGTTGTGTGTAGACAATGTGTAGACAGTGTGTTGTGTAGACAGTGTGTAGACAGTGTGTAGACGGTGTGTAGACAGTGTGTTGTGTAGACAGTGTGTAGACAATGTGTAGACAGTGTGTTGTGTAGACAGTGTGTAGACAGTGTGTAGACGGTGTGTTGTGTAGACGGTGTGTAGACAGTGTGTAGACGGTGTGTAGACAGTGTGTTGTGTAGACAGTGTGTAGACAGTGTGTAGACAATGTGTAGACAGTGTGTTGTGTAGACAGTGTGTAGACAGTGTGTAGACAGTGTGTAGACGGTGTGTTGTGTAGACGGTGTGTAGACAGTGTGTTGTGTAGACAGTGTGTAGACAGTGTGTAGACAATGTGTAGACAGTGTGTTGTGTAGACAGTGTGTAGACAGTGTGTAGACGGTGTGTTGTGTAGACAGTGTGTAGACAGTGTGTAGACAGTGTGTAGACAGTGTGTTATGTAGACAGTGTGTAGACAGTGTGTAGTGTAGACAGTGTGTAGACAGTGTGTTGTGTAGACAGTGTGTAGTGTAGACAGTGTGTAGACAGTGTGTTGTGTAGACAATGTGTAGACGGTGTGTAGTGTAGACAGTGTGTAGACAGTGTGTAGACAGTGTGTAGACGGTGTGTTGTGTAGACAGTGTGTAGACGGTGTGTTGTGTAGACAGTGTGTAGACAGTGTGTAGACAGTGTGTTGTGTAGACAGTGTGTAGCTAGCCGCCGGCTAGTTTCGCGGGTATCGCAAGCAGATGTGCGTCCGTCACTCCGCCAAGTGGTGAACGTGAGCGTTACATGTGAGACAGACTCACCAGACGCACTAAGAGGTCAGGGCTCTGGAGAGCAGCGGCCTTCAGAGAGGGTCCGGTAGGAGACACAGCCGCCAGCTACACACTGTCTACACAACACACTGTCTTGTGTGTGTGCGTGTGTGTGTGTGTGTGTGCATGTTTTAGATGAGATTCAACTTTATTGTCATTCCACATGTACAAGTACAGAGCAACGAAATGCAGTTTGGCATCTAACCAGAAGTGCAACAGAAGTATCATAATAAATACATGATATACAGGTTATGCGGAGATATAAATATATATTTCTGGGGTTGCTAAACTAGTGCAAATATTCAGTGCATATTAACTCGATAGTGCAACAAATGGCATAAAGTGTCTCCAGTGCGGATCGAGTGGTGTATGATGATCCGAGAGGGGTAGAGTTCAGAAGAGTAACAGCTCTGAGGAAGAAGCCGTTCCTCAGACGGCTGGTCCTCGCCGTGAGCTCCTGGACCTCCTGAGGAGAGCAGTCTGTGAGCCGGGTGAGGCCTTCAGAACGCCGTGAGCTCCTGGACCTCCTGAGGAGAGCAGTCTGTGAGCCGGGTGAGGCCTTCAGGACGCCGTGAGCTCCTGGACCTCCTGAGGAGAGCAGTCTGTGAGCCGGGTGAGGCCTTCAGGACGCCGTGAGCTCCTGGACCTCCTGAGGAGAGCGGTCTGTGAGCCGGGTGAGGCCTTCAGGACGCCGTGAGCTCCATGCAGACGGCGTTTCTTCTGGACCTGCTCGATGCTGGGGAGTGGAGTACCTGTGATACGTTGGGCGGTTCTCACCCGTTGCTCCGCGACAGAGCAGCTGCCGAACCAGACTGTGACCCAGCTGGTCAGGATGCTCTCGATCACACAGCGGGAGAAATTCACCAGGATGGCTGAAGACAGGTGATTCTTCTTCAGGGTCCTCAGAGAAGAGGCGCTGCTGAGCTTTCCCAGGACAGGTCCTCCGAGATATGGGTCCCCAGGAACTTGAAGCTGGAAACACGCTTGTGTGTGAGTGTGCATGCATGTGTGTGTGCATGTGTGTGCGTGAGTGTGTGTGCATGTGTGTGCGTATGTGAGTGTGTGTGCATGTGTCCATGTGTTAATACATACACACACACATAGAGGGACATTCATCGACAGAGCGGTGCAGCTGCAGATGTTCATCACATGTCATCACATGAATGTAACATGAATGCAACATGTATGTATGTAGTATGTAACATGAATGTAACATGTAGTATGCAACATGTATGTAGTATGTAACATGTATGTAATAAGAATGTAACATGTATGTAACATGTACATAACATGTATGTAGTATGTATGTAACATGTACATAACAAGTATGTAACATGTACGTAATATGTATGTAACATGTATGTAATATGAATGTAACATGTATGTAATATGAATGTAACATGTATGTAGTATGTAACATGTATGTAACATGTATGTAATATGAATGTAACATGTATGTAACATGAATGTAACATGTATGTAGTATGTATGTAGCTTGTAACATGTATGTAGGATGTAACATGTATGTAACATGTAACATGAATGCAACATGAATGCAACATGTATGTAACATGAATGTAACATGAATGTAGTATGTATGATGTAACATGTATGTAGGATGTAGTATGTAACATGTATGTAATATGAATGTAACATGTAATATGAACTTAACATGTATGTAACTTGTATGTAACATGTATGTAACATGTAACATGTATGCAACATGAATGTAACAAGAATGCAACATGTATGTAACATGTATGTAACATGTATATAACATGAATGTGACATGTATGTAACATGTATGTAACATGAATGTAACATGAATGCAACATGTATGTAACATGAATGTAACATGAATGTAACATGTATGTAACATGAATGCAACATGTATGTAGTATGTAACATGAATGTAACATGTATGTAACATGAATGTAGGATGTAACATGTATGTAACTTGTATGTAACATGTATGTAACATGAATGCAACATGTATGTAACATGAATTTAAAATGTATGTAAAATGTATGTAACATGTATGTAACATATGTAGTGTGTAACATGTATGTAGAATGTAACATGTATGTAGTATGTAACATGTATGTAATATGAATGTAACATGTATGTAGTATGTAACATGTTTGTAACATATATGTAACATGTTTGTTGTATGTAACATGTATTTAACAAGTATGTAGAATGTAACATGTATGGAACATGAATGTAACATGTATGTAACATGAATGTAACATGTATGTAACATGAATGCAACATGTATGTAACATGAATTTAAAATGCATGTAAAATGTATGTAACATGTATGTAACATATGTAGTGTGTAACATGTATGTAGAATGTAACATGTATGTAGTATGTAACATGTATGTAATATGAATGTAACATGTATGTAACATGTTTGTTGTATGTAACATGTATTTAACAAGTATGTAGAATGTAACATGTATGGAACATGAATGTAACATGGAACATGAATGTAACATGTATGGAACACACACGCACACACTCTCCTGAGCTAACAGGTCATAGTTTGCCTCATGCATGTTATCAAGTGTGTTATTTCATGGCGTCCCCCCTCCCCCTCCCCTTCTGCCCGGTGACAGGGGGATATGTGCACCCTACTTTGTTGCCATGGATACCACAAACACCCCACAAAGAACATTCTACACAGAATAATAAGTGGCCAATTGAGTCTGTTTGCTCTCAACCTCAGGATCAGAGAATACTTTATGTTGGAGGAGGAGGAGGAGGAGAGAGGAGAGGAAGAGGAGGAGGAGGAGGCTCAGATATGAAAAGAGCATACTAATGCTGTGGTGATAGGCTGCTGCTCAGGAAGAGGAGAGAGGAGGAAGAGGAGGTGAGGAGGAGCTCCATGTTTTCCTCCTGATGAACATAACCCACTGAGATGATGTCATTATGGTACCATCTGTTTACTGCAATGGCACACACAGACAGAGAGACACACACACACACACACAGAGAGACACACATGATCCATGAGCAGGGCTCAGTGGGTCATGTGTGTCTCTGTGTGTGTGTGTGTGTCTGTGTGTGTGTGTCTCTGTTGTAGTATCTTGACTTCCAGTTCAAGGAAGTGTCGCTTATAAATGATGTCATCCAGGTCAAGGTTCAGATCGAAGAATAAAGATGGACGCATACTGCGCCGCAAATGATCACGCGAATACCGAGTGTTTTGTTTAGACAATTAGATGTCAGTACATACACGTAAATACTACATCTGTGTGTGTGTGTGTGTGTGTACTCGTCACAGGAGCAGAACGACCAGTAAATGGATTTGTAGAACGTAATGAGAGGCGGCGCTGGGCTCTGATTACACATCATTAGGGGGGGGGGGGGGGGGCTTGAATTAACACACACACAGAGACACACACACTGTGGCCTCGGAAAGACGAACAAGGGCAGTCGCCATGTCGCGTCTAATGAGAGGTGAGGAGACACCGGCCAGACTCCGTCCATTAAACTGCCATTTTTAGGAAGTGTGTGAGTGTGACTACATAGTAGTGAGGTCATAGTGGTGAGGTCATGGTCGTGAGGTCATAGTAGTGAGGTCGTAGTAGAGAGGTCGTAGTAGTGAGGTCATGGTAGTGAGGTCATGGTAGTGAGGTCATGGTAGTGAGGTCATAGTAGTGAGGTTATAGTAGTGAGGTTATGGTAGTGAGGTCATGGTAGTGAGGTCATGGTCGTGAGGTCATGGTCGTGAGGTCATAGTAGTGAGGTCATGGTAGTGAGGTCATGGTCGTGAGGTCATGGTAGTGAGGTCATAGTAGTGAGGTCATAGTAGTGAGATTATAGTAGTGAGGTCATGGTAGTGAGGTCATAGTAGTGAGGTCATGGTAGTGAGGTCATGGTAGTGAGGTCATGGTAGTGAGGTCATGGTAGTGAGGTTATAGTAGTGAGGTCATGGTAGTGAGGTCATGGTAGTGAGGTCATAGTAGTGAGGTTATAGTAGTGAGATTATAGTAGTGAGGTTATAGTAGTGAGGTCATGGTAGTGCGGTCATAGTCATGAGATCATAGTAGTGAGGGCATCGTAGTGAGGTCATAGTAGTGAGGTCATGGTCGTGAGGTCATAGTCGTGAGATCATAGTAGTGAGGTCATGGTAGTGAGGTCATGGTAGTGAGGTCATAGTAGTGAGATCATAGTAGTGAGGTCATGGTAGTGAGGTCATAGCAGTGAGGTCATAGCAGTGAGGTCGTAGTCGACTGTTGTCTCCATCCCATAATACTGGTGTGGTCCCTGAAGGCCTCACGTGGTTCCCTCGGCTCCTCTCGTCCTGTGATGATGATGATGATGCAACACGAGGCGACAGGTCAGCTGAACTCTCTGCCCTCCAGGTGGATGTCTCCCAGGAGCCCTGAGCCGCCTCCTCCTCATCTTCTTCATGTCCTCTACTCGTCTTCGTCATTTCCTCTACTCGTATTCGTCATGTCCTCGTCTTCGTCATTTCCTCTACTCGTCTTCGTCATGTCCTCGTCTTCGTCATGTCCTCTCCTCGTCCTCGTCTTCGTCATGTCCTCGTCATTTCCTCTCCTCGTCTTCGTCATGTCCTCTACTCGTCTTCGTCATGTCCTCGTATTAAATTAAATCAATCTTCATGTTTTCCATTTATGACTTGTTAAAGGTGATGATTACTTTACGGCGTTCCTACGGCGAGTGGGAGCGCCGCGTCGTCACGGCGACTCACGAGCTAACGACCTCAGCCCTCTGCTCCAATGAAAATCTTTCATTCGACACGGAGCGCACAACAGGAGGTCTGGATCGGTCCGGGAGGACACACACACACACCTCTTCCATCACCCTCTTCTCTACGCTCATACAATGTGTTCACGTTATTTCAGAGTACTTACTGAAGTGTGTGTGTGGGGGGGGGGCACATACCGCATGCTGAGCCCACATTCTGACACATTACGTACAGTGGTGTATGTTTTGTGGTAAAGACGTCGCACACGCGTGTTATTACAGAGTCCTCATAACATGGGAGAGAATCAGGTTGTTTCTCTCAGACGACACGGATCAATAACACGCTATGATCTGATCAATAACACGCTATGATCTGATCAATAACACGCTATGATCTGATCAATAACACGCTATGAGATCACGCTTCAATCCAATGATTCACTAGACAGAGCACCAGTCACCTGGTAATAATGCTACATGATAATACTTAGCTCAATAATGCTACATCTCCTCCTCCCCCCCTCCTCCTCCTCCCCCTCCTCCTCCTCCTCCTCCTCCAGACTCTGTGTGACTCCTCTCCCTCGCTTCCTCTCCCTGAATGAAGGAGGAAGTGCAGAGGAGACGTGTGAAGAGTCCTCTGTCTCCTCAGTCTCACTCAGACAGCAGTGACACCACAGACGACGACAACAACAACAACAGTGACGAGCTGCTGAAGAAGGAGCTCCGTGTCCACAGAGTCTCAGTGTTCCTCCTCCAGGAGGACGCCTCCTCTCAATGGACCACCTGGACCCTGAAGAACTACAGAACCAAAGAACTACAGAACCACTGAACTAGGGAAACAAAGAACTACATAACCAAATAAATAGAGAACCAAAGAACTAGGGAAACAAAGAACTACAGAACCAAGGAACTACAGAACCACAGAATCAAAGAACTAGGGAACCAAAGAACTACAGAACCAAATAAATAGAGAACCAAAGAACTACAGAACCAAATAAATAGAGAACCACAGAACCAAAGAACTACAGAACCACTGAACTAGGGAAACAAAGAACTACAGAACCAAATAACTACAGAACCAAAGAACTACGGGAAACAAAGAACTACAGAACCAAGGAACTACAGAACCACAGAAACAAAGAACTACAGAACCACAGAATCAAAGAACTACAGAACCAAAGAACTACAGAACCACAGAACCAAAGAACTACAGAACCACACTTCTCTGGCTGTCACCCGTGGGTTTCCCCCAAAAGCACCAAGGATTACCAACAACAGCGAGGCTCCGTTGGATAACATGGTTTATTTTACCAGCACACAGCAGACAACAGACAGCAGACAACAGACAGCAGACAGCAGACAGCAGACAGCAGACAGCAGACAACAAACAGCAGATAACAGATAGCAGACAGTAGACAACAGACAGCAGATAACAGATAGACAACACACAGCAGATAACAGATAACAGACAGCAGACAGACAGCAGACAACACACAGCAGACAACAGATAACAGACAGCAGATAACAGACAACAGACAACACACAGCAGACAACAGACAACAGACAGCAGACAGCAGGCAACAGATAACAGACAGCAGACAGACAGCAGATAACAGACAACAGACAGCAGATAACAGACAACAGACAACAAACAGGCAGCAGACAACAGACATCAGATAACAGACAACACACAGCAGACAACAGACAGCACACAGACAACAGACAATAGACAGCACACAGCAGACAGCAGATAACAGACAGCAGACAACAGACAGCAGACAACAGACAGTAGACAATAGACAGCAGACAATAGACAGCAGACAGCACACAGCAGGCAACAGACAGCAGACAATAGACAGCACACAGCAGATAACAGACAGCAGACAACAGACAGTAGACAGCAGACAACAGACAGCAGACAGACAACAGACAGCAGACAACAGACAGACAGCAGACAACAGACAGTAGACAATAGACAGCACACAGCAGACAACAGATAACAAGCAGACAACAGACAGCAGACAGCACACAGCAGACAATAGACAGCAGACAGACAGCAGATAACAGACAGCAGACAACACACACCACACAGCAGACAGCAGACAACAGACAGCAGATAACAGGCAGCAGACAGCAGGCAACACACAGCAGATAACAGATAACAGACAACAGACAGCAGATAACAGGCAGCAGATAACAGATAACACACAGCAGACAACAGACAACAGATAACTGACAACACACAGCAGATAACACACAGCAGATAACAGACAACAGACAGCAGACAACAGACAGCAGACAACACACAACAGACAACACACAGCAGGCAGCAGACAACAGACAGCAGATAACAGGCAGCAGACAGACAGCAGACAACAGACAACAGACAGCAGACAGCAGTGTGACTGTGTGTGCATGTGTGAGTGTGTGTATGTGTGTGAGAGAGTGTGCATGTGTGTGTGAGAGAGAGTGTGTGTGTGTGTGTGTGTGTGCCCTCTGCTCCCTCCCCCCTCCTCCTCCACTGAGCCCTTTATGAGGGCGGCCTCGGCTGCTGACTGATTGCCAATCACCAGCAGCCGAGGCCAAATTGGAGACAGCTGCCACTACAGAACCAAAGAACTACAGAACGACAGAAATACGGAACCAAAGAACCAAACAACTAATAATATATATATATATATATTTATTCATATATTTATTAGGGCTGTCAGCGTTAACATGTTAATCTATGCGATTAATTTGGCCGCGTTAACGCACTAAAATATTTTAACGCAATTAACGCAACTTTGTTTACTTCCGGTGTTTGTTGAAGTTTTTACACTCAAACCGAGTGTCAAACCGCGGCAGTACGGTTTAACACTGTTTCCGTTTTTAAAACAATTATTTCTCTGCGAAAATAAGGATCATAAATCAGTTTAACTTGTGGATGAATCAGTCGGGTTTTCTCCTGCTCCTCCTTCCTCCCGTCTCCCCCTCTGATACACAGAGGAACGGAGGGGCGACGTGTCGGGGGACGCGGCGCGGAAAGAACTCGTCACACGAAACCTTCACCGTGATTGGTCAATCCGTTTGTCTGTCAACATTTTGGCGAAAAAACAACCAATGAACACTCAGTAAATCACAAAGGACCTCCCACCTCACGGGTAAGGCTCATTAGCAGCCTGTCAGTCAGAGAGCAGAGAACACGGCACCAGGACAACTGAGCCTCATTGAATAGAGCTGAGATTGTTCTGGAATGTTTGATGTATAACACGTGGGTATGTGTCATATGTAAACGCCTTTAAAAGGTGAATTTTTTGTTTGTTTGTAAAATGTATAAAATGAGCCCCGCCTCCAGAGGGTTAACGTGACATATGTGAATGTCAGTCAGTTACCAAGGCCACTGGTTCTGCTGTTCAGTGGTAAAGATGACAGGACCAATGGGGTCTCAATATATTATTTTTTTTACTAATCTGATGTTTCACTGAAGAAACAATTTATCATCCACAATATTAAATACCTCGCTGGCACTTTATAGGTAGAAGCCTCTTTGAAAACACAGCTCTGTGTGAAGTTTTGTCTTTAAAAAGAAGAAAAAAACTTTTAATCGCGATTAATGAATTTCAAAATGTGCGATTAATTAGTTAATTTGTTTTAATCAATTGACAGCCCTAATATTTATATATATTTATTAATATATATTCATATAAATATATAGATATATATATGTGAATATATTTATATATATTCATATAAATATATATTTATATATCTAAATATCCTGCTCAGTCTGCATGAAGAATGTATTCAGTGTACCAGAAGAATCATGATGTCTCACACTGGGCAGGCTGGGGGAAGGGTGTGTGTGTGTGTGTGTGTGTGTGTCTGTGTGTGTGTCTGTGTGTGTGTGTGTGTCTGTGTGTGTGTGTGTGTGTCTGTCTGTGTGTCTGTCTGTCTGTGTGTGTCTGTGTGTGTGTGTCTGTGTGTCTGTGTGTGTGTCTGTGTGTGTGTCTGTGTGTGTCTGTGTGTGTGTGTGTCTGTGTGTGTGTGTGTGTGTGTCTGTGTGTGTGTCTGTCTGTGTGTGTCTGTCTGTCTGTGTGTGTCTGTGTGTGTGTGTGTCTGTGTGTGTCTGTCTGTGTGTGTCTGTGTGTGTCTGTCTGTGTGTCTGTGTGTCTGTGTCTGTGTGTCTGTGTGTCTGTGTGTGTGTCTGTGTGTCTGTGTGTGTGTGTGTGTGTGTGTGTGTGTATGTGTCTCTGTGTGTGTGTGTGTCTGTGTGTGTGTGTGTGTGTCTGTGTGTCTGTGTGTGTGTGTGTGTGTGTGTCTGTGTGTGTGTCTGTCTGTGTGTGTCTGTCTGTCTGTGTGTGTCTGTGTGTGTGTGTGTCTGTGTGTGTGTGTCTGTCTGTGTGTGTCTGTGTGTGTCTGTCTGTGTGTGTCTGTGTGTGTGTGTCTGTGTGTGTCTGTGTGTGTGTCTGTGTGTCTGTGTGTGTCTGTGTGTGTGTCTGTGTGTATGTGTGTCTCTGTGTGTCTGTGTGTGTCTGTGTGGTTTCAGAGATAATAGGAATGCAGACAATGAGAAGATGATCCAATAAACAAGATCATCCTGAAAGACACACACATACATGTACACATACACACACTCTATAGGCGCACAATAAAACCTGCTTTCTAGAACTTGACATATGGTCACACAATATCCCCCAACTTCAGATCCAACTCCCACAGACACCCCCCCCCCCACCTCCTCCTCCTGCTGCTGCTCCTCATTCCCCATCCCCCCCCCACCTCCTCCTCCTGCTGCTGCTCCTCATTCCCCATCTCCCCCACCTCCTCCTCCTGCTGCTCCTCATTCCCCATCTCCCCCACCTCCTCCTCCTGCTGCTCCTCATTCCCCATCTCCCCCACCTCCTCCTCCTGCTGCTCCTCATTCCCCATCTCCCCCACCTCCTCCTCCTGCTGCTGCCTCATTCCCCATCTCCCCCACCTCCTCCTCCTGCTGCTCCTCATTCCCCATCTCCCCACCTCCTCCTCCTGCTGCTGCTCCTCATTCCCCATCTCCCCCACCTCCTCCTCCTGCTGCTCCTCATTCCCCATCTCCCCCACCTCCTCCTCCTGCTGCTCCTCATTCCCCATCTCCCCCCACCTCCTCCTCCTGCTGCTGCTCATTCCCCATCTCCCCCACCTCCTCCTCCTGCTGCTGCCTCATTCCCCATCTCCCCACCTCCTCCTCCTCCTGCTGCTCCTCATTCCCCATCTCCCCCACCTCCTCCTCCTGCTGCTCCTCATTCCCATCTCCCCACCTCCTCCTCCTGCTGCTCCTCATTCCCCATCTCCCCCACACACCCCCTCCTCCTGCTGCTGCTCCTCATTCCCATCTCCCCACCTCCTCCTCCTGCTGCCCTCATTCCCCATCTCCCCCACCTCCTCCTCCTGCTGCTGCTCTCATTCCCCATCTCCCCCACCTCCTCCTCCTGCTGCTCCTCATTCCCCATCTCCCCCCCCACCTCCTCCTCCTGCTGCTCCTCATTCCCCATCTCCCCCCCCACCTCCTCCTCCTGCTGCTGCTCCTCATTCCCCATCTCCCCCCCCACCTCCTCCTCCTGCTGCTCCTCATTCCCATCTCCCCCACCTCCTCCTCCTGCTGCTGCTCCTCATTCCCCATCTCCCCCCCCACCTCCTCCTCCTGCTGCTCCTCATTCCCCATCTCCCCACCTCCTCCTCCTGCTGCTCCTCATTCCCCATCTCCCCCACCTCCTCCTCCTGCTGCATCATTCCCCATCTCCCCCACCTCCTCCTCCTGCTGCTCCTCATTCCCATCTCCCCACCTCCTCCTCCTGCTGCTGCTCTCATTCCCCATCTCCCCCACCTCCTCCTCCTGCTGCTGCCCTCATTCCCCATCTCCCCCACCTCCTCCTCCTGCTGCTCCTCATTCCCCATCTCCCCCCCCACCTCCTCCTCCTGCTGCTGCTCCTCATTCCCCATCTCCCCCCCCACCTCCTCCTCCTGCTGCTGCTCCTCATTCCCCATCTCCCCCCCCACCTCCTCCTCCTGCTGCTCCTCATTCCCCATCTCCCCCACCTCCTCCTCCTGCTGCTCCTCATTCCCCATCTCCCCACCTCCTCCTCCTGCTGCTCCTCATTCCCCATCTCCCCCCACCTCCTCCTCCCTGCTGCTCCTCATTCCCCATCTCCCCCACCTCCTCCTCCTGCTGCTCTCATTCCCCATCTCCCCCCACCTCCTCCTCCTGCTGCTGCCTCATTCCCCATCTCCCCCCCCACCTCCTCCTCCTGCTGCTGCTCCTCATTCCCCATCTCCCCCACCTCCTCCTCCTGCTGCTCCTCATTCCCCATCTCCCCACCTCTTCCTGCTGCTGCTGCTCCTCATTCCCCATCTCCCCCACCTCCTCCTCCTGCTGCTCCTCATTCCCCATCTCCCCACCTCCTCCTCCTGCTGCTCCTCATTCCCCATCTCCCCCACCTCCTCCTCCTGCTGCTCCTCATTCCCATCTCCCCCACCTCCTCCTCCTGCTGCTCCTCATTCCCCATCTCCCCCCCCACCTCCTCCTCCTGCTGCTGCTCCTCATTCCCCATCTCCCCCCCCCCCTCCTTCTCCTGCTGCCTCATTCCCATCTCCCCCCACCTCCTCCTCCTGCTGCTCCTCATTCCCCATCTCCCCCACCTCCTCCTCCTGCTGCTGCTCCTCATTCCCATCTCCCCACCCTCCTCCTGCTGCTGCCTCATTCCCCATCTCCCCACCTCCTCCTGCTCCTCATTCCCATCTCCCCACCTCCTCCTCCTGCTGCTGCCCTCATTCCCCATCTCCCCCACCTCCTCCTCCTGCTGCTCCTCATTCCCCATCTCCCCACCTCCTCCTCCTGCTGCTCCTCATTCCCCATCTCCCCCACCTCCTCCTCCTGCTGCTCCTCATTCCCCATCTCCCCCACCTCCTCCTCCTGCTGCTCCTCCTGCTCCTCCTCCTCCTCCTGCTGCTGCTCCTCATTCCCCATCTCCCCCCCCACCTCCTCCTCCTGCTGCTGCTCCTCATTCCCCATCTCCCCCACCTCCTCCTCCTGCTGCTCCTCATTCCCCATCTCCCCACCTCCTCCTCCTGCTGCTCCTCATTCCATCTCCCCCACCTCCTCCTCCTGCTGCTCCTCATTCCCCATCTCCCCCACCTCCTCCTCCTGCTGCTCCTCATTCCCATCTCCCCCACCTCCTCCTCCTGCTGCTGCTCCCTCATTCCCATCTCCCCCACCTCCTCCTCCTGCTGCTCCTCATTCCCCATCTCCCCCACCTCCTCCTCCTGCTGCTCCTCATTCCCCATCTCCCACCCTCATCTCCCCCACCTCCCTCCTCCTGCTGCTGCCTCATTCCCATCTCCCCCACCTCCTCCTGCTGCTGCTCCTCATTCCCCATCTCCCCCCCCACCTCCTCCTCCTGCTGCTGCTCCTCATTCCCCATCTCCCCCACCTCCTCCTGCTGCTGCTCCTCATTCCCATCTCCCCCACCTCCTCCTCCTGCTGCTCCTCATTCCCCATCTCCCCCACCTCCTCCTGCTGCTGCTCCTCATTCCCCATCTCCCCCCCCACCTCCTCCTCCTGCTGCTGCTCCTCATTCCCCATCTCCCCCACCTCCTCCTCCTGCTGCTGCCTCATTCCCCATCTCCCCCACCTCCTCCTCCTGCTGCTGCCTCATTCCCCATCTCCCCCACCTCCTCCTCCTGCTGCTCCTCATTCCCATCTCCCCACCTCCTCCTCCTGCTGCTGCTCCTCATTCCCCATCTCCCCCACCTCCTCCTCCTGCTGCTCCTCATTCCCATCTCCCCCACCTCCTCCTCCTGCTGCTGCCTCATTCCCCATCTCCCCCACCTCCTCCTCCTGCTGCTGCTCTCATCTCCCCCACCTCCTCCTCCTGCTGCTCCTCATTCCCCATCTCCCCCACCTCCTCCTGCTGCTGCTCCTCATTCCCCATCTCCCCCACCTCCTCCTCCTGCTGCTGCTCTCATTCCCCATCTCCCCCCCGACCTCCTCCTCCTGCTGCTGCTCCTCATTCCCCATCTCCCCCCCACCTCCTCCTCCTGCTGCTGCTCCTCATTCCCATCTCCCCCACCTCCTCCTCCTGCTGCTCCTCATTCCCATCTCCCCCACCTCCTCCTCCTGCTGCTCCTCATTCCCATCTCCCCCACCTCCTCCTCCTGCTGCTGCTCCTCATTCCCCATCTCCCCCCCCACCTCCTCCTCCTGCTGCTCCTCATTCCCCATCTCCCCCCCCACCTCCTCCTGCTGCTCCTCATTCCCATCTCCCCCCACCTCCTCCTCCTGCTGCTCCTCATTCCCCATCTCCCCCACCTCCTCCTGCTGCTGCTCCTCATTCCCATCTCCCCCACCTCCTCCTCCTGCTGCTCCTCATTCCCATCTCCCCCACCTCCTCCTCCTGCTCATTCCCCATCTCCCCCACCTCCTCCTCCCTCCTGCTGCTGCTCCTCATTCCCTCCCCCACCTCCTCCTCCTGCTGCTGCTCCTCATTCCCATCTCCCCCCTCCTCCTCCTGCTGCTGCTCCTCATTCGCCATCTCCCCCCCCACCTCCTCCTCCTGCTGCTCCTCATTCCCATCTCCCCCCCCACCTCCTCCTCCTGCTGCTGCTCCTCATTCCCCATCTCCCCCCCCACCTCCTCCTCCTGCTGCTCCTCATTCCCCATCCCCCCCCCACCTCCTCCTCCTGCTGCTCCTCATTCCCCATCTCCCCCCCCACCTCCTCCTCCTGCTGCTGCTCCTCATTCCCCATCTTTCACCTTGTGCTCCTCCAGCGGCCATGATGAGCATCTTCTCACATTTCATCGGGAAAATGTTTGTTCTCAGGATGAGGACAGGGAGGGGCTATGGGGATGCAGAAGGGGGAGGGGCTATATGGGGATGGAGCAGAGGGGAGGGGCTATGGGGGATGAGCAGAGAGGAGGGGCTATGGGATGGAGCAGAGGGGGTTATAGGGATGGAGCACAGGGGAGGCTATGGGGATGAGCAGGCAGGGGAGGGCTATGTAAGGATGAGCAGAGGGGGAGGCCATATGGGGGAGGCAGAGGAGGGGCTATGTAGGGATGGAGCAGAGGGGGCTTAAGGGGATGGAGCACAGGGGAGGGGCTATGTAAGGGATGAGCAGAGGGGAGGGCTATGTGGGATGGAGCAGAGGGAGGCTATAGGGGATGGGCAGGGGGCAGCACAGGGAGGGCTATGTAAGGGATGGAGCAGAGGGGGCTATGTGGGGATGGAGCAGAGGGGAGGGCTATGGGGATGGAGCAGAGGGGAGGGGGGCTATAAGGGGATGGGCAGAGGGGAGGGGCTATGTAAGGGATGGAGCAGAGGGGAGGGGCTATGGGGGGATGGAGCAGAGGGAGGAGGGGCTATGTAAGGGGATGGAGCAGGGAGGAGGGGCTATGGGGGATGGAGCAGAGGGAGGAGGGGCTATGGGGGATGGAGCAGAGGGGAGGGGGGCTATGTAAGGGGATGGAGCAGAGGGGGAGGGCTATGGGGGATGGAGCAGAGGGAGGGGGCTATGGGGGATGGAGCAGAGGAGGGGCTGTGGGGATGGAGCAGAGGAGGGGCTATGTGGGGATGGGCAGAGGAGGAGGCTATGTAAGGGGATGGAGCAGAGGGAGAGGCTATGGGGGATGGAGCAGAGGAGGGGCTATGTGGGGGGATGGAGCAGAGGGGAGGGGCTATGTAAGGGGATGGAGCACAGGGGAGGGGCTATGTGGGGGATGGAGCAGAGGGGAGGGGCTATGTAAGGGGATGGAGCAGAGGAGGAGGGGCTATGTAAGGGGATGGAGCAGAGGGAGGGAGCTATGGGGATGGAGCAGAGGGGAGGACTATGTAAGGGGATGGAGCAGAGGGGAGGGCTATAAGGGGATGGAGCAGAGGGGAGGGCTATGTAAGGGGATGGAGCAGAGGGAGGAGGGGCTATGGGGGATGGAGCAGAGGGGAGGGCTATGGGGGATGGAGCAGAGGGAGGGCTATGTAAGGGGATGGAGCAGAGGGGAGGGGCTATGTAAGGGGGATGGAGCAGAGGGGGGAGGGGCT